>NW_026934108.1:0-11299 GCF_032062105.1 Saccostrea cuccullata | reverse complement strand
ATGTTAACCGCCCCCCCGGGCAATGTACCCTTATTAGGAAATACATATAACAGAATTATAAGGTTTTTTTTAAATTTTCCTCGGGCTAGCTAAATGGGTTCCCGGTCTTGTAACACAAATTCCCTTTGACAGTGGAAGGGTCCCTCCCATACCCCTCCCCTGTAAAAATATGAAGTTCTAAATATGGGATCTTCGATGTTAGCCAGACCCCAGGGCAGTGTACTCTTATTCAAAAATACATATAATAGAATTATACGTTTTTTTTCCAATTTTCTCCGGGCTAGCTAAATGAGTTCCCGGTCTTGTAACATAAATTCCTTTTAACAGTGGGAGGGTCCCTCCCATACCCCTCCCCAAAAATTTTGAAGATGTAAAAATACTCAGTATTGTATTTAACAGTTTTTTTTTATCCAATTTTGACCAGGCTAGCTAAATATTCATTATTTTGGTCAGGCTAGCTGCATTGGTTTGGGGTCCTCACTCCTCTTCTTTAAGTGAAGTCTTTCTTTTTTCTTAAACACGGATTATAATGCGTTTTTAAAGTTTTTTAAAAAAAAAATTATTAGGACATTTACGGTAATTTGAATAGCGAACGGAACACCCTCCGTTCGCCATTCAATAGCGAATAGCGAATAACCGTCCAACTTCTGATTGCCTGAAATTTATAAATCACCATGACTCGGGTAACCGAAAAGATCCTATATTTACATTACTGGCTTTATACAATAAAGCCCATACGTCAATTTAAAGTTTATAATAAACTTATGAAGACATGGAATTCAATTTTAAGAAGATACGAATATCCATTTTCTGAGAGACTGTAGGCAATATTAATACATTTTCCTTTTCTGAATTGAATCTGATATTTATAACAGTCCTGACTTTCTTCAATTTCATTGAAAATTGGCAGTTTAAAATAGCTATGGGTTTTTTTTTTTTTAAAACGGTTTACCAAAAATTATGTCCCGATATACCTTTTTTTATCAAGTTATATTGGGAAAGTATTATTGAAAAATTTTGTATCTCTATTTTGAGAAATTTGTATCATCTTTCTTTATTAAATCCTGTCTGGCCGTGGATCCCCTTAATTGTCTTTAACTTTTGATTGATTGGAACTATAGCTTTCATATTTCACATTTCTGTGCATTCCTTGCGGTTGGTACCAAAATATTTACTTTTTTTTCTTCTTTTGATCTTGGCGTTTAATTATTTTTGCAAACATTTTGCCAAAATTTAACCTTGGCCACAATTTTTAACGGGTTTGCTATAGGACTTTCATCCTTCAAATGTATTTATTGTGTAAAGGTCTAGCTTTTCTTTTGGGATTTATATATTTTTTTACCTTTGAATTCAACAAGTACAATGTATTAAAACTTTCACTTTTTTGTACACACTTTGAAATTGAATTAAAAGATATAGAAAGATTTAACACTACTTTAAAGTTGCTATATTTAAGAAATAAATAACAAGTTTATAAACTTCAATGGGAATTGAAGTGGGTCGGGCACTGATCAAATCCTGTGAAGGCCGAAGGCAAGTAGAGCAAGTCATTTTATATTTATGTACCAGTATAGATATTATTGCGCCGGGGATTAGGCACGTATTGACCTCAGACAAACTTCATACAGATTTGAAGATATTTGTTCTCCTATGTATATATAATAGAGAGATACCACAAATGTATATTAATTAAAACTTGCTTTTTTTTTTTCTTTGAAAATTAGCGCATATACTAGTATTTTTTAATTACAACTTTTCATTTTAAACATTGCAGTATTTCTACAGCATCTAATGTTTTTTTTCTGCTTGTGAGTTTTATGAAAAAAGCACGTATTTGTTATTGATTACTTGAAATGCATATCCATTTGCAATTGATCAGTTACTCTCCAGCTCTGAAGTTCATCATGTTATGGGTCAAATTACCCGAAATGCCAGCAAAGATCAATAACACAATTTAAATTAACAATAATTTATTTACAGTAATATATAATAAGTATATGAAACATAAAGTACAAACTTAGCAAGAATCTAATAATACATACATCAGAGTGTCCGTTGCTACACAATGTCCCAATAAAATATATCCCAGTTATATCTCAATAGTGCTTATACGACAAAGTATTCACAATTATTGTATATGCATCGAATTGACAGGGTATTTATACAGTATCATAAATCTAGAATATTCTAGAAATTATTAAAACATGATATTACTGGAACAATCTGGACATACACAAAATTTAAGAATGTTCTAGATCAAATGACCGAACATGTTGACCACTCTGGAATGTTCAAGAAACTTAATGTTACTAATTATATACATAATGAAACAACACCTCTCACAACACCCCCCCCCTTAAAAAAGTTTGAATGTCAATGAAAACTTATATTATTAAAAAAAAAGTTTTGTACATTAATACAAAATCTAGTATGTTTACGATACTCTTGACAAAGCGTCTGCAATAACATTGTCTTTCCCTTTTATATGCTTAATTGTTATGTTGTATTTTTGTAACAACAAACTCCATCTAGTCATTTTGATTCTTGTTTGACAATTTATGCAAAAATGTCAGGGGGTTGTGATCCATATACAAGAATTATGAAAGTAACATTCAAATAAACATCAAAATGCTGAAAAGCTAACAACAAAGCAAGGCATTCCTTTTCAATGGTGGAATAGTTTTGTTGACATTTTGTAAGTTTCTTTAAAAAATAAGAAACAACTCTATCTACATTATCACTATGTTCTTGAAAAAAGCTGCCCCGATTCCAACATCACTAGCATCAACAGTAAGCTTAAATTGCTTAGAAAAATCTGGAGTTGACAGAACTGGGTTGCTCATAAGGACAGATTTGATTTTATGAAAATTTTTCACAGTCCTTTGTCCATTCAAACTTAACCCTCTTCTGCAAAAGATTTGTAAGGGGGGACTAACTATGAGGAAAAATTTGGACAAAATTTTCTGTAAAACCCAGCCATCCCCAAAAAACCTATTAACTCTTTTTTTTTTGTAGGAATCGGGAACTTTGCAATAGCTTCCACTTTAGCCATTATGGGTGTAACATAACCTTGACCTACTTTATGACCTAAATACTCTACATAAGCATGACAAAATTCGCTCTTCTCAAGGTTCACAGTTAAGTTTGCTTTAGCTAAAATGAAAAATAAAGCACGCATGATTCGGATATGTTGTCCCATGTGTTGCTGTATATGATGACATCATCAATGTAGGCCTCGCATCCCTCGAGGTTTTGAAGAAGGGAATGAATCATCCTTTGGAATGTAGCCGGTGCGTTTTTCATGCCAAAAGGCATTACTTTATACTGGTAAAGTCCATCTGGTGTAGCAAAAGCAGATATTTCTTTTGCTCTTTCTGTTAACGGCACTTGCCAGTAGCCTTTCAACAGGTCAAATTTACTGACAAATTTGGTTTCCAATGCTGTCAATACAGTCATCAATTCTAGGTATTGGATATGAATCAGTTTTGGTAACAGAATTCCCCTTTCTAAAGTCTGTACATAATCGGTACGAACCGTCTTTTTTTGGGTAAAGAATACATGGTGAGCTCCAATCACTTTTACTAGGTTCAACAATGTCATTGTCCAACATGTACTGCACTTCCCTTCTTAGGTACTGCAATTTTATTGGATTCAGACGGTACGGATGTTGTTTGATAGGCAGAACGTCACTCAATATGACATCATGACAAGCTGCATTAGTTTTTTTTTGGAACATCCGAAAAGATTTGATGATACTCATTCATCAAGGTTCTTTTTGATGAATGTTCAAATGCCCAAGTTTCATAAAAATCAGCCAAAATTTCTATTTTTTCAAGCGGACACTCTGATTACAATCTTTCTTTTTATTTCTACACTCGTATCACTTTCAATACAATTTTGAACAGTCTTAGCATTGGCCAAAGTGGAAACTGGTTTTCAGAATTTCGGTCACACCTTTCAAAATACTTTTTTAACATGTTAATGTGACAAACCCTTTCTTTTTAGTGCCCTGGTGTCTTAACTACATAGTTTACATCACTAATCTTGCTTTCAATTTCATAAGGGCCATAAAATCTGGCCTGTAAAGGATGACCAGGAATAGGTAAAAATACAAGAACCTTATCACCTGGCTTAAACACCCTATTTCTAGCATCTTTGTCATACCACATTTTCATTTTCAACTGAGAACTCTTCAAATTTTCTTGTGCTAATTAAAAAGCCTAATTTACAAGCATTGTAAAGTTTTTCTTTAAAATAGACACATAATCTAAAAGTTTAAGATCACTAGTCTCAGTCAGCCACTTTTCCTTCAGCAATTTAAAAGGACCTCTAACTGTATGACCGAACACCAATTCAAAAGGACTAAACCCAAGAGACTCCTGGACTGCCTCTGTGCAGCAAATAGTACAAGATGAACCCCTTCATCCCAGTCTTCTCAACTGGTAACAATAGGTCTTCAGCATTGTTTTTAGGGTTTGATGAAAAGTTCTAGCGCTCCCTGGGACTCAGGATGATAAGCAGTTGATCTATATTGCCTTATACCCAACTCATGCATGACTTGCTGGAACAACCCCGACATAAAATTTGAGCCTTGATCCGACTGAATTCCCTTTGGGGTGCTCCTACAAAACTGAAAAACTTGGTTAGGGCCTTAACTATCTTTTGCCTTTATTTTCCCTAAAAGAGGTATGGCTTCAGGAAATCGAGTGGATGTACACATAATGGTAAGTAAATACTGGTTTCCAGATCTAGTCCTAGGCAAAGGTCCTACACAATCCACCAACACTCGACTAAACGGTTCTTCAAAAGCTGGAATTGGTTGGAGAGGGGCGGTGGTATTTTCTGATTTGGTTTACCTACCATCTGACAGACATGGCATGACTTGCAAAACTTCGAAACATCCTTTCTTAGCTTAGGCCAATAAAAATGACTCAAAATCCTATTATAAGTCTTATTGATACCTAAATGACCAGCCATAGGTGTATCGTGGGCTAAACTCATGACATCTCGATGATAAGCAGCTGGGACCACTATCTGGTGAACAACACGCCACACTTCATCTGGAGAAGCGTCAGGTGGTCGCCATTTTCGCATAAGGATGCCATCTTTCATATAGAAGCATTCCCCAACTTTAATAGCCTCTTCTGGGGGAAAGTGCCCTCTTATAAGTTGAATGATATCTGGGTCTTTATGTTTTCAGAGAGTAAACGTTCTCGGCTGAGGATGTCCTTGCCTTGGCTAACTAGTGGATGCAACTCATCATCCTCACCACCAAATTTTGGTAAAAGTTCTTTCTTCTCTTGCTTCTTCATATTGTGTGGTTCCATCTTGTTTGAGTGCCATCAAGGTCAGATAAGAAAGTGTCATTCAAATCAATATCAACGAGGAATTCGTCTCGTCAACGGCTTGAGTATGGTCTGCCTCCATTTCTCGTCTTCTGGCCATCGCTCTAGTAACAGCACAGGCTGGATAAATGTCATCATCTTCATCATCGCACATGACATCTGGAGTGATTTTCTCACAAACTATAGGATCTGGTACAACTTTTCCACCAGCTAAATCGTTGCCCAACAAAGAAATGCCGGGAAACAGGAAGAGTAGGTCGAACACCTACGATAACAGGTCCAGTAACTAAATCTGACTTAAAACTAATTTATGTAGGGGAACATCAATGACGCCTAGCTCCACACCCTGTAATAAAACTGACCCACCAGTAGAAGTCTGCCAGACAAAGGAAGCACGCCCTCTAAAATAAGTTGTGCAGCACCAGTATCTCTCAAAATCTGGACAGGTTTTATTTCCTAGAGTCACCGAGTGAAACAAATCCCTGAGACATAAAGGGCTTATAATCCTCCATAGAATCAATAGAACTGGACTGTGAACCCTGGACATCAGGAGTGTCAGAACAAATCGAAACTAAGGCTTTTTATTCCCTAACGCCGCACAAGCATGTGGTTGAGTTTTATCAAAGTCTTTTTTTTTTAAGTTTAAAGCATTCACTGATCAGATGCCCTTTTTTCTTACAATACCTCCACGTCGGAAGCGACCCTATTCCAGAAGATCCTTCAACACGTCCTGGACCGGACTTAGAACCACCTTGGGATGGAGACGGGGAATTTGTAAAAGACTGAGACCCTGAACCACTCTTTTTATATGTGTCTGAATTTGTAGAATTACTGCTATTTAGATCTCGATACAAAATTCTTTTTATGAGACAGAGCATAAGTATCAGATATGACTGCTGCCTCTTCAAGAGTTTTCACATTCTTATCTTCTAAATGTGTTTTCAAATCTTGAGGAACACACTCCTTAAACTCTTCTACCAGGATACTTGGCGCAAATTAGCAAAAGTTTTATCAAGTTTCTTAGATCTAAACCAATGATCGAATAAATTTTTTTCTTGTGAAAATTCAACAAATGTTTGGTTATCAAAATTCCTATACTTTCTGAATTTTTGTCTATATGCTTCAGGTATAATTCATATTTTTAATATTGCTGCTTTGACCTTCTCATAGTCTGAACTCTCAACTACCCCTAGTGCAGAGTATACCTCAGCTGCTTTGCCAACCAGTACACTTTGTAACATTGTTGACCAAACATTTTGTGGCCATTTAAGATTTTCTGCGACTTTTTCGAATTGGGGAAAATACTTGTCTACAGATTTTTTTAAATTTTGGAACTAATCTAATATTTTTTGCTGCGTCAAATTCATTCTTGACAAATGACGGTTCTGGTTGGTGCTGTAATTTTAATTTCTCTAATTCAAAGTTCATTGCACGTCTCCTCTTTTTGCTGCTAATTTGTCTAATTCAAATTTTCGTTCACGCTCTCGTTCTTCTCTTTTCTTTCTCGCTCTTCTCTTTCTTTTTCTCATCTTCTCTTTCTAATTTTTCTCTTTCAATCGCATTTTCTCTAACTCTAATTGAAACTGATATTCTGCCATTTTGTAAGAGCCTAACTCTGATTTAATTGTATATTCTAGAAGATCATATTTTTCAAAGACGTTTTCTTCTACTAGTTTGTTTGCAACCTTAATTCTAATGTCTTGCTTTTTTAGAGGATTTAACATCTAACCCAAAATGCAAACCTAATGCGATCAAGTCATCCTTTTTTTAAAGTATCAAAAACCTGAACACTTTAACTAAAAAAGTCTGTGACCGAAAACACCATGTTGATTTCTGCTGGCTTATAATCAAATTTAACGGTTCAATAAACAAAATTCTGACAATAAACTGCAAAAGTGCAAGAAATTCTTTATCCCGGACGAGCCCCCCAAATTTTGTTATGGGTAGAATTACCCGAAATGCCAGCAAAGATCAATAACACAATTTAAATTAAAATAGTTTATTTACAGTAATATATAATAAGTATATGAAACATAAATAAAACTTAGCAAGAATCTAATAATACATACATCAGAGTGTCCTTGCTGACAATTCCCCCTAAAATATATCCCAGTTATATCTCAATAGTGCTTATACGACAAAGTATTCACAATTATTGTATATGCATCGAATTGACAGGGTATTTATACATATCATAAATCTAGAATATTCTAGAAATTATTAAAACATGATATTACTGGAACAATCTGGACATACACAAAATTTAAGAATGTTCTAGATCAAATGACCGAACATGTTGACCTACTCTGGAATGTTCAAGAAACTTAATGTTACTAATTATATACATAATGAAACAACACCTCTCACAACAATCAGTGTTAGGAAAAAATTTTAAAGAAGCAAAGATTTCAGGTAACAACACTTTATTGTAACATAATTATCTTAAAACTGCTCAATATAAATTAAAAATAAAATGCTCATGCAGAGTTCATGATCACTATGGCTCAATACTTCATCTTCTGTATCTACAGCTCTGTGGTGCTTTGTGAGCTTGGCTTTCCATGTTGTTCAGCTGAAATCAAATTATAAAATTAAATAATTTGTTTTTTTTTAAAACATCTGCAACTAAAACCAGAAAAAAATGGGGGAAAAAAAATTATTTATGGTACCTGATGCTGAACATGTCAGTGTGGAAATTCAGCCACTTGCCCAGGCTATACTGTTCCTGGGGTAGGGTGCTCAATTTCAAAGCTACAATGAAATAGACAAGTGATAATAATAAAAATAAAAAAATCTAATCCATTGTTATGAGCTAATGATCATAAGTGTCAGATTTTTTATGTACTAGTATATGAATTTCTTGGAGGGGGGGGCATACTTACCTAATAGTTTCTCGGCTTCCTCGGCATCGTTCATAAGAGCTGTTAAAATAAGCCTCATCTGCACGTTCTCTGAAAAAGTAATGAAAGAAAAGTTAAGCACATATTCGGATAAAATATGAGAAGACATCGTAAAATGGTAATTGCACAAAAAGTACAAAAAATCAACAAAATTAACCTTTTCAAAATGATTTTTTTTCTGAGGTCTTGCATTGTAGTGTTGAACTGACGAACAAACTGAACACAGCCAACAAACGAAACAACAAAAAGCAGAAAGGCAAGAAAAAAGCAGATCTGTTGCCGAGAAGTAAGACAGAGCAGCAGCAGAAGTGGTTGTGGTAAAGCTGTAGACACTGTCACCAAGCGACAGCAGCTCACGCTAAGAGAAAGTTAAGAAAGAGAGAGTTAGAAAGTTTATAGAAATGAATGCTAGAACACAAACACAATAAAACAAAGAACACCATAGATAAAAAATTTATGAATTCCAGTAAGCAACTTACCCCTAAAGTGGCACCCATCTCATTACTGAACTGCCACACATCACTACCCAACCTGTAAACAAAACAAATAGCGTTGCTAAGGACGCTCTATTGTAAAGCAACAAATAATTTAGCATTTATCAAATATTATATAATATTATATTTTCATTTACTTACTTAACTATGTCTAGATGCAGGGCACGGCCTGTTGTTGACAGAAATGTGGGGAATGGCGGCAGATCTGATGATCTTGGAGGTTCTCATTTTGCGTCTATCTCTCTCTATGGTTAAACCTGATGCTGAATCCTAGAGCTCTCGTGCTTTTATGCTTTTTGGGAATATGCATGCTGTTGATTGGCTCAATTTCGCTCGTGCTGATTGGTTCCCACAAGGTGGTTTCCAATAGCAAAGCCCAAAACGTTGTACCACGTCAAAAACAAGATGGGGTTCGGTTTTTTGCTTCATAGTCTGCAATGTTTTGTAATATTGTCTAGTTTTTATAAATTCATCATATATGATTGCCTTAATTGGAATCATTAATTAATCATTTCTTTGAAAAAAATATGTGGATAAAGCAAACATCATGCTTTTGTCAATAAAATTTCATTAAACAACTGCCCAGATGGACCAAAGAAACCTACTAGTCATATTTGGGGATGTTTCCAGTATAGGTATTACAATAACTATTAATTCTTTGGCATATATTGATCAAAAAAACCATAAAACAATATTTAACAAATTTTTAAACGTTTTATTCAAAATTGTTTTTTTTAATAAAATGTTGCTCTTTCCCTAGAAAAACACGTGAAGGCTTGAATTTGATGTCGGAATTACAATTAGCTAGTTACCTTTTTTGAGAAAAAAAATAATCCAAACAAACCATTTCAACAAAGGAGTAAAAATCCATATGCAAATACACGGTATTGAGTGTATTTTATGTAAAATCCGTGTTCAACGTTTTGTTTACAAATGTGTTACTATGATCATGACAACCCATTCTGGCGGAATAATGCATAGTGAATTTTTCCAAAAAAAAACACGTTTTAATCCAAATATTCCATGGTTTTTTAATGAAAATCACTATCATTTTAAGGACTGTTTGCACATTAAATTATGAAATGTACAATGCAAAAGCTCACTTTTTTCAGGCCCGATTGAAATATGGTTGTAAAGAACATGTATTTTTCCTTAAATTTACATACACTTTATAAATGAACTTACCAACGGATGTAAATAAATCTCACTTTTAAGAAAACCCGCCAATATAAGTAGTGTATTCGGTGGAATAATTTGAATGTTTGACATTTTTTTTATTTCTTAAAGTGTGTTCCGTTTTTTTTCAATGTAAAGTCATATAATTATTATGGCGTAGTTTTGATAAGTTTAGACTAAATAAAATTTTTAAAAAATCTTTCTATTTGTTTTGTTACTTTATAAAAAAGGGAGGACGTTCCTGTATATAACACAACTTAAATCAATCACGTTTCACAGATATCCGAGATTTAAAACAAATCAATAACCGATTTTTTTCCCACTAGCCAATGAATAGCCTATCAGAACAAAAATTTTTAAAATGAGTCACTCTAACTATAGAAACGTGGAGATATTTAAATTAAATCGGTAGAAAACAAATTTTTAACGTAAATAGCATATATCATGTAAATCCACTTGCCTGTGTGTGAAGTTTGATGATGCTAATTTTCGTTAATTTCTTCTTATTTAAAAAAAAATTACTTCATTAGGGTAAATTGGGTAATTCCGGACAAAACTCACAAAGCGTTGTTCGGTGGGAGTAGCAGCGCGAAACTGATTGATGGGTAACCCAGTTTTGAATCGATGTGTGAATTATGCATAATCCTCGATAAATTGATGTTTTAAATTGTTTTCCCCCCGGTCTTATTCAAATATTAGCAAAATAAAACGTATTGGCAGAGTGGGGTAAATCCGGACACAATGCGGGAAAACCCGGGCAGGCCAATCTTGTATGGGGGGTAAACGTGCAATGCCAAATAATAGCAACAGAAGAAATAGATTATTTGTAAGATTTCAAAGATCCGCAGCACGATTATATAAAGCATCTCAGTTGTTAATAAGTTCTATTTAGAAATATTTAAAATTAAATTTTTAGTATCTTACATCTCGTTTGTTACTTTTGGACTTCAGAATCTATGGGGACGACCATTTGTTTTTATGAGAGGGGAGTTTGATTTTACAATAAATAATTTTTTTAAAAGAATAAAATATATACTATCAAATGAGAATAACATATTAAATAATCCATCCTGATTGATATGTCACTACCCCCCCCCCCCCTTCCCTTTACAAACACGCACATATGGATGTGTATGAAAATTCTACGATTTTTTTTGGTGTATAACTTTATCATTGTTTATTCATGTGGTGTACTGTGGCTTTATAGTAAATACTAATTTAGGCTAAAAGTACAGAAAAGACCAATAATTCGATTTTTTGCGTCAGAATATCATTTTTGCAAATTCTTTTATTCTAAAAACAAAAAGAATATTCATCAAAGAAAATCCCAAAAATGAGACAGAAGATGTACAAAGTAAGATTTTTTTGAGGTAGGGGGGGGGGG
>NW_026934107.1:0-11396 GCF_032062105.1 Saccostrea cuccullata | reverse complement strand
ACGACAATTGAAGAATATTTTTAAAATATGATTATGATTTGCATTTCAGAATTAACACATTTCAATTTTATGGCTTTTGTGATTTCGTTCATCAATTCTGATCATTATGATTTCGCTGTTGGAATTATTTGTTTCAATGGATGATTGTTATGCAAAATCAATATCAGCAACGGTCCAAACTTCTGTATAACTACCAATGATCTCATTAAATAAATTGCTGAAGGATATACTATTAGTATCAATTTCCAATTCATTTGGAGGTTTAAACAAAATGTTCCTGAAAATCCACGTAAAAACCCACCGGCAAGTGTTGCCAACATCTGGTTAAAGCCTGATAATGAATACTCATTTCCAAAAGCCTTCACAACAACCATCGCGAATAAAAGAAATAAGATAATAATACAAAATTGACGCAGTGCCTGACATAAATTCTGTAGAGGACTACCTGGACATCCCTTATGTTTCTGGTAGGCAACCTTAAAAAAGAAATCATGAGAAATAAGGGGTTTGTCCTGATTATCCAAAAAAAGCAGAACTCGAGCAATTTTTACTTTGCTAGAAGTCCATCTGATATAAAAAATTCCGGAAGTAGACATGTTTGATTTGAATTATGATCATCAACCTTAATTTGGAAAGCTGTTTTGGTTGCTTATCTGCTGATTGCCAAGATATTTTGTCAATCTCCGTTTTTGCCTTCTCCAAAAGCGCCTTATTAAAAAGCTCTGGTTGAAAATTTGATATTTCTTAGTTACGCTTCCAAAGCATTCTCGTGCACACAAAGAAAGCATAAAAAACAATTACAGTAAATTCGAAGAGTTCAGGTAAACATTCAAAATGATGCCGATCAAAGTATAGACAATTATTTCTACGAAAAACACAAAAACTTCCACTGCCAATATAACACTAGACATCATAGCTAGCAAACATAGCAAGATGTTCACGAACTGAACACAACGGAAACACCTTTGGATTCTTTTGGCGAGCTTGTAATGTCTTGTTTCTGCGAGAATCCCTCTTTTACTTTTAAATAACAGTTTTGGGATTTTAATGCCAGGAAAAACTATTCCTAGAAGATGAGACATTAGACGCAAACAATTTTAAGAGTTGGAATACAATAAAAGCAAACAACAGTAATGCACACAGGTAATACAATAATCCAATATATTCCAAAGAAGAGAAAAGCTAAAATTCCATACTTTTTGAGAGCATATGGTAAGATACTTGTTGCCCAAACAAATGAATCTTTAAATGAAGATCCATACATATCCCTGAAACACTTTCGCACAACACTTTCTATATTTTCCTTAATCTTCCAAGCTATAAATCTCCTTCGTTTAATATTTAGACATAATCCCAAGGCCCCAAAAAGGATGACGTCTATGGATAAGAGGGTGTAAGAAATCAAAAATAAGATATGTAAGGGTGTAAGGAAACTTACTAAGCTTCCCGGAAAAAAAGCAAAGTGAACCTCCAAATTTCGTTCTTTGGCATGTTCTTTCTTCTTCTCAAACTCTGCATTTTCGAATTTGTAAAAGATAAAGATTCTTACGATCCATGGCGTTATGATAAGAACACCCGTGATAACAAACATAAGTTTTCTAAAACAACCATACCATGTAGGTGTTTTATACATACATATACTGCTGCCACAACATGCTGAAAAAGACTCAATGTTTCAAATTTTACACAGGAAGAGTGATTTATAGATAAACACAAGAATACCAACAGGGACATCATTCGGTGGTATGAGTCGATCAGGTTTAACGCATAAATATAGTTTTGATATTTTTGCATCCTTTCGGATCATCCTTTTTTCATTTTAGCAAGAAGGTCTTGAATTTTTTTCATTCCTGACAATTCCGCAATATTTATGTATTCATTTTCCTTGGGTTTGGATTGCTTTAAAATTCCGATAATTCCTTTTTCGTCACTAAAATTAACATTGTATGCAGATGTCTGATATTTGATCTTGTACCAGGATTTGGGTATAAGATATGGGCAAAACATGATTGCAACAAAGTTCATGAAGTAAATACAATAAAATAAAATCTGTACCCAGATATCTTTATCAATTCCGAACATACAATATCACCTCTCGTCGTTTTATGGCAACAAATATGGTAGAAAGTAGCATGTCTATTAACATTTCTAATGTGCAAGTTGCATACATTTTCATTGCTATTTAAGCTACCGCCAGATCCATCTGAAGAGATTTCCTGAAAATCATTCAAAAGAATACGCCTGATACTATGTTCTATCTCTTTTATATTTTTCTGTAATAAGCATCCTATTGGGTCTTCCATTAAATCTATTTTCATAGTTTCTGTGCCGAAGGTTAAAGTTGAGAGGGATATATTTTCAAAACCTGTCTTCAAAAATAATAAGCCTCGTCCATGGCGACCTGTTGTTCTCTCCCAATAAAAAGGTTTGTAAATATCAGATTCCTTCTCTCCTGGTAAAGTTCCGGTATGATTCATGAAACTTAGATGCATTTTTATTAAATTAGTTCCTGAGTCTAGTTTCTGTTTGATGTCATGGCGTATCATACTTGAGACAGGACTAACTGAACAACCTTTCGATAAATTCATGACGTAATTTTTTCGTTCTCCGTTTGAAATGTTTCTATGAACAATTTCTACACTTCCATTTTCAAAACCATGCGTTCTTTCCACAGAAAAAATCAACACAAGCAGTGGGATTAACACCTCCATGTTGAATAAAAGTCTCCTGATAACTTACGTAATATATGTTCTGTATTAAAACTTCCATAGATAACATGATTTGATAAAGATGTCGTTTAGTCTGATGCAGACAGGTTATAGAAAAATCTTATTGCCCTCCAACTAAAACATTATGTAAGGAAGAAGTGTGCATTTTTGCGTATGAAAAGTTCACGTGAAAACTTTTATTTTGTTGTAATATTCGGCATAATTTTCTGTCGTTCATGATTCCTAAGAATAATTACGTTTTACTTGTGTACTTGTATACAAAAGTAGGGTAAACTAGAGCAAAGCTAGTTGCAAAGCAACGAGTAGGTCTTCCGTCCTGTTTGACTGGAAGTAGATTTCATTTTTCACAAAAATGAGAAATAACGCCCAAAAATGCTTTGGATTCTCTAAAGCTATGTTATGTAATGCAAAAATAAGCCATTTTTGCAAATTCCGGCTTGACCGGAAGTGACAACGACGCACGGAAAATTAATTTTTAAGCTCTAATAGACATATGTTATCCAAATACTTGTCAAAAACGGCAAAAATCCGCGTTTTCCGACTACTTCCGGTTTTGCCGGCTTCCGTTTTGCCGGAAGTGACGATGCTGGACGTATTTTGACGACTCCATTGAATTAAGCATGATATTTTCAACAACTTTGCTTCTTTGATATATAAAAAATTCTCAATACTTTTTGAAATATTTGGAAAAAACTTTTGGCCCCTCTTGATCCTTGAATTTAGGGGTCAGCCCTTTTTCCCACATATCATTTGAAAGATCTTTTAATTCTGCATAAATTATGTTCTATATATTTTAACAAAATATTTTTAGTTTAGAAGATAAAAAGCAAAATATGAGTAAACTTTGGATCTTTTAAGCGTTCTAATTTTTGACCCCTATATAGTGCCATTTTGAATAAAGAAATCGAAAAACAAAAACCGATGTGCACAATTTCAATCCTTCTATTATCTAAAATCGGTAAAATTTCTGCTCCAGCTTTAGCCGTCTCTGAGCCTTTGTCTGGAAACGAAAGCCTATGAATTTTTGTTAAAAGGGCAATAACTCAAAACCGGAAGTGACTTTTTACAATTTTAGTCAACATTCTGATAGAGTTTTTAAACGTCCATAACCTCTGAAAATTTGAGCGAAATTTGTTGAGAAATGAGTGAGATATAAGGTCTCAAAGTTGCGGTCTAGGGAGCAGAAGAAAAAAAAATTTAACTAGAGCCGAGCTCGTTGCAAAGCAACGAGTAGGTCTTCCGTCCTGTTTTACCGGAAGTAACTTCATTTAAAAAAATAAAGAGTAATGAAGTCAAAAAATGGTTTAATCCTCTAAATCTATGTTAATTATTGCAAAATTAAGCCATTTCTGGCAACTTCCGGTTTGACCGGAAGTGATGTCGACGGACGGAAAAATAAGATTTAAGCTTCCATTGACATATGATATCCAAAAACCTGTGAAGAACAGCAAAAATATGCAATTTTTGACTACTTCCGGTTTGACCGGAAGTGACGTCGCCGGACGTTTTTTGATGACGCCATTAGATAAAGCTTAATATTTTGAACAACTTTGCTTCTTTGACGTATTACAAATTCTCAATACTTTTTGAGATATAAAAAAAATACTTTTGGCCCCTTTAGGCCCTTAATTTAAGGGGCCATCCCTTTTTCGAGATATCATTTGAAAGATCTTGTAATTATACACTTCTTTTGTTCTACATGTCTTAACAAAATATTTCTAGGTAAAAAGTTATCTTTGAAAAGGTGTCAAAATTTTTGAAATTCTTCATAGGACTATTTTCGCGCCATAGCGAGCGTCGGCGCTTCGTATTTCCGGAAGTTGTAATATACTCAATTCACTTCTCCCAAGGTTGCTCTATCATCACTGAAAATTTCATACTTCTATCTTCAACGGTTTTTGAGAACATTGCCGGACAAAGTGACCCTCTAAAAATGACAAAATCGCGAAAATCTCCGAACCGGAAGTGACGTCATCAAAATAAAAAAATTTCTTTCTAGATTTTTTGATGTTCTATCAGACCTGAAAGTTTCATGAAAATCCATCCAGCCGTTTCCGAGAACTCGCATGCACAAAATCGGTAAGAAAAAAAATAATAATAACTAGATACGATCTCGTTGCGAGCAACGAGTGGGTCTTCCGTCCGATTCTTGATAAGATAAGATTTTGATTGAGATATTAAAATAATGATAAAAATTGGGAAGAAGAACGATTTTGCCTCCATAATCTGTAAACAGACATTGAACATTAAGACTAAAAATTCGACTTTTGGCCCCTCATGGCCCCTAATATTAGGGATCAGCCCTTTTTTCATATTATCTTAAAGTCCTCAGGCTTTGGAACACTTTTTGTTCAACAACAATTCAGAGATTCTCTTTCGTTTTCGAGTAATTTGAAAAAGAAATATTTAAGGGCCATCCCTTTAACTCCTTAAAGGGGACGTATAGCGAAAAACTAAAGGTTGCATATTGTTTAGAACATTATTTTGAACAATTTTTGTTCAATATTACTTATCAAAATATTTCCCACTTTTGAGATATAGGGCTTCAAAATTTAGCATTCTGGCCCCTTATGGCCCCTTATTATGCACCATAGGACATTTAAATCATAATATATAGTTGCAGATTGTTGAGATAAATATTTTTGCTTCTGTAATGTATAACAAAATATTGACTGCTTAAAAGTTATCGATTTAAGACTTTTGGCCCCTCTTGGCCCTTAATTTAAGTGCCCAGCCCCTTTTCTTGATCTCATCTTAAAGCTCTCAGGAATTTGAACACTTTTTGTTCAACAACTATTCAGAGATCCTCTTTCGTTTTCGAGTTTTTTTGCAAAAGAAATATTTAGGGGCCAACCCTTCAAAACTCCTTAAAGGGGACATAGTGGAAAAACTAAAGGTTGCATATTGTTTAGAACATTATTTTGAACATCTTTTGTTCAATATTACTTATCAAAATATTTTCCACTTTTGAGATATAAAGCGTCAAAGATTTAGCATTCTGGCCCCTTATGGCCCCTTTTTATGCACCATAGGACATTTAAATCATAATATATAGTTGTAGATTGTTGAGATAAACATTTTTGCTTCTCTAATGTATAACAAAATATTGACTGCTAAAGAGTTATCGATTAAAGACTTTTGGCCCCTCTTGGCCCTTAATTTAAGTGCCCAGCCCCTTTTTCTTGATCTCATCTTAAAGCTCTCCGGATTTTGAGCACTTTTTGTTCAACAACTATTCAAAGATTCTCTTTCGTTTTCGAGTTATTAGCAAAAGAAATATTTAGGGGCCAACCCTTCAACTCCTTAAAGGGGACGTATAGCGAAAAACTAAAGGTTGCATATTGTTTAGAACATTATTTTGAACATCTTTTGTTCAATATTACTTATCAAAATATTTCCCACTTTTGAGATATAAAGCGTCAAAGATTTAGCATTCTGGCCCCCGGCTGCCCCTTATTATGTAACATACGACACAAAAATTATAATATGCAGTTGTAGATCGTTGAGATAAACATATTTGCTTCTGTAATGTCTAACAAAATATTGACTGTTTAAGAGTTATAAAATAAAAACTTTTGGCCCCTTTCAGCCCCTAATGTGATGAGTCAGCACTTTTTTCTTGATATCATATTAAAGATCTTGTCATTTTGCACAAATATTGCTCAGTATGTTTTAACAAAATAATTATACTTTAAAAGATATGATGCAAAATGTCTCAAAAAATCAGTCAAGATTCGTGTCCTAAATTTTGACCCCTACCGTGCTTCCATACTAAGTACTTTCCGGAAATATCCTGACCATGTTGCAACATGGCAATATGTCCTCTATCATCACTGAAAATTTCAGCGCTCTACCTCAAGCCATTTTTGAGTTCCATCACAGACAAGGAGGTCCTCAAAATTTCGATCAAAGGGCGATAACTTTCGACCGGAAGTGAATTTCAAAAAATTGAAAAAAACGTATAAGGTTTAGATAAAGATACACCTTCTCCGAAAATTTCAAGTAAATCGGACAAGTCATTTCCGAGAAATCTTCTGCACAAAAATTGTAAAGAAAAAAAAAATAATAATAAAAGTGAAAAAGAAACAATAGAATAATAGAAGGGTCTTCCGTTGGAGACGGAAGACCCTAAAAATAGTGGAAAAGAAACCTAAGAATAACAAGAAGGTCTTCCGCTGAAGACGGAAGACCTTAACTAGATGCGTTCTTGTTGCTGGAGCAACAAGCAGGTCTTCCGACCGACTTTTCATTAGAGTTCTATGCTGTGTCATTCCAGGAAATAGATTTCAGAGTGCATTGTTTTATTTACGTTTATTCATAGCAGTCTCTCCACATTACATCATGATTACTACAGGTATATTTTAAAATATCTAAAAATAGCTTGTAAAAATTTGCAAAATATTCCACGCATGTTGAAACAGAGAGAATAGTCATTTGCAAATGAAAAAAGGCAGAAACAAAGAAAAAAATTTTGAAACGCCCCCAGCGGGATTCGAACCCCCGACAGTGGGTCAAAGTTTGGTTCGGTCATATCTTTTCAATTTATGCACACATCAACATATTGAACATATATCTAGAATTCTTATACGACACTATATAAACGCTGAAAAAATTAAAGAAAAATATTGAAAAACAAAAAAGTTGAAAAATTGAACTTTTTGATTTCACTTCCGTTTGCGAACGGAAGTGCCGACGACGAAAAATAAATGTCGTTGCCCATAATGGTGTTTGATGTTCTATCACCTCAGTGAGTTTCACTTTCATATCTTTAGCCGTTCTCGAGAAAACTGGACAAAATGCATTTTAAAAGAAACAAAAATCCCCAAAAATCGCAAATGAAAGGGAATTTTTGAAAAAATGAAAAATACCTCTGGAGATATTCTCATGATGCATAATCCCTGGAAAAATCTTTCAAATCCGTCCACGCACAGCTGAGATATCACCCTAACTATGAAAAAAACGAATAATAATAATAATAATAAAAAACAGACGAATAACAATAAGGTCTTCCGAAGGAAGTCGGAAGACCATAATAATCTTTACCAACAGAATCAGTAGAAGGTCTTCCGTTGGAAACGGATAACCTTAAATTTTTTCCTTAATAATTGTATGCATATCTGTCTTACTATCTTGGGTTCTCTTTACAAATATTTGCATTTAATAAGAGCACGGAAAGGACAGATATGAAGAGACGAAAACACTCATTATTATGTGCACATTACATAATCATGACTCTCTACATGGTTATGCGAACAGCAATAAAACGCCATGATACGATTACAAATGGTAACTCGAATAACCAGTATATAGCAAAACACCCATTCTCTTTGAGTGGAAAAGAGCAAAGTTCTGAGTGCGAATCAAAATTGTTAAATGATTTCCCATTGAAGAACTTTTTTATGTATCGGATACACGTCGAAAGGGCTAATATCATACAGTATCCCTTTTTTTACTCCAGAATTTATGAATTCAAGAATTTTAAGCAAAGTATAAGTCAGAGGACAAAGACGATTGAAATCTACAGACGAAAAAATATATTTGAAAGTTCATAGAAATAGTTTAGTATAAAAAAAATGTTTCGGTACTTGTAACGTTCTCTTCTGATTTACAGAATTAAATTCTTGCTTTTGTTAAATATAATATTATAAAATGATAATAATATTAATAAAAATCCCTAAGAAATTTTTGTTCAAGCAAACAGTAACAACGTGTTGGATGACTCGAAAAACATGCCTCCTGTAAAAACAAAGGAAAAGAAGAGAATAGGGCCAATTGGTTGGCCAGTCAAGCCGAAGGGGATGAGGGTGGGGGGTTAAAACTCACGGCACCTGAATACCCGCAGAAATACTGCCACATTCCCTGTGGAGATGCCACTTCCACAAGGTAAAGTTCCCCGTCGACATGGACGTATAAGAAGAGTCTAAAAGTATCTGCGTAATTTTCTTCCTGCAGATTAAACAGAAAAGAGATTCCGCGGAGGGGAATAAAATTTGACTCACTTCATAAACTTTAACAAGGTTATGAACTTTAATCACAACTTCTGCTCGAGGGTTTCAAACTATGTTTTAACCAACAGTAACCTAGTCCTTGGGGGATATGGTAAAGCAAAATCCTCCCGAGTTCATCCAAACCTGTCTAAAGCACACGCAAACATTAACAAAGAGTTACAACTCAACCAAGTAGTTTGGCTTTTATGCAACCCCTTTGTAAACCCCTAAATATCACTACTTGGATTGGTCTCTAACAATGCGAATATGAGGCTTATACATCATTTGCCATATTCCCATGAAATTCAGTAATTTTTTCAGAGATTCCACAGTATGTAAAGTCAAATGTTTGATCATTGATGTTTTTTTTATTTTGACAACACGACCACATTTTGTTCGTCGATAAGCTGTGTACTTAAGGAAAATTTGCCCTTTTCGTGCATTAGCTAACTGAACAGCATACAGGCAATAAACTTATCTTGCATTCTTAAGGCGCACAACTTTCCTTTTTGTGGACCCAAATTTTCTTAGTTGATAAATTACACTTGACAAATTAAAATCACTTTGGGAATATTTATAGTTTAACTACATGTAGGAGCGACATACAAGACTGTCGGACCATCTACAAAGTTTTCTCTGATCATACAATGCATGGTGTCTCAGTTATCAGAACCCAATTTTAAGAAAGCTCAAACTCTACAGTTCTTCACAGACAACTTACGGGACAGGGGGTGAGTTAGGGTGTGGGTAGGAACGGAGGATTTGGTTATTATTTTGGGGTAAATTGGCATTTGGATTCTGGCCCCAGTTCTGGTCCAATTTCGGTGCCATGAGAAACATGACATTTCTTGAAATTTTTCCAGTCATGGTAGTCATCACACTCTGGCACCAGTGTTTAATCAAAGTATCGAAAGAACCGAAAGCCAGGTTTTAATTTCTCCATATATTGTCTGATCTGAAATTAGTAAATGATGTTTTCCTTTTGTCCATTGATTTTTAACAGGAAGAGTTTGAATGATTATGATTTAAAAAGATATACCAGTAATTAAAATAAACGGTCCATACTTCAGATATGTCATGATTTAAAAATTTTATAAATAATATTTCAAAAAAATTCTCGCATATTTTATATTCAATAAGCATTATTTTCTCCTGAACCTAAAAATTCAGCCTTGGAATAGTTAATATATATATATATATATATATATATATATTGTCAAGCAACTTTACGCATGTTTTTTCTTAATATTCCAATTCACTTTATTATCAATTTACTAAAAATCAAAGCAGAGTATAACTACCAACAAAACATCGATGAAAACAATATGAAACATGAAACTCTTAAACAATTTCAACGTTTCGAAAATCCGCGCTATTAAAATAATTCACTTACACTACGCATTCAGCAGTGTATAATTGTTATATCACGATTATCCAAATAAAGGATGTATCTTATTTCTCTTTCAGTTTAATTCTCAAGCAAAAATATTGATCATTAACTTTTCTAACGATTGGGATGTTAAGAATATTGGTTAGATTTCGCCTCGCAATGAGACTATTTTGTTTATCGGAAGCGTCTGCTTCGACGCTGTTTGGTCTTTTGTTTACTGTGCTATTTATAGTAGGACAGTCGATCGTGATGCCTATAGCCAGGACTTTACATGGGATGCAAAGCCCGTCTAAAAAGCAAAAATATCCTCTTCCACATTGACAACACTGCAGTGGTCCATGTCCACAACACACTGACTTCTGAATCAGACAGAATTATGCATATTGTCAGAGGTTTTTAAAATTACTTTTATTGCAGTGTAATATTCAGATTACAGCAAAATGCATACAAGCAAAATAAATCGCATACTTAATGCATTATCTCGTTTGCAGTGGGACAGATTTCAGCGACTTGCTCGAAAGGCGGACCAGTGGCCCATTCCGCTATTGCATCATATCTTGGACATTTAGAGTAGGAAGCATCAAGACTTTTGCATACATCCATATTACTACTATACATTCTAGAAAAAAGTGCATATGTTTAATCTATTATATTCGAAAGCACAGAACAGACTGTAATATTTCGTTATTAAGTTACCTTAGAATATTTTGAAAGGAACTCTGTTACAAGAGTTTGTTTATTCATATAGTCATCATTCTCAGGTTTGCATCAGTACATTTATGAAAGGTAGTGACAGCTAGGTTATTGATATTTATTTTACTAAAAATGAAATTAGTAATTAGTTACGCATAACGCTTGGAGGCTCATCGGATTGATGCAATATTGAATACTTGCACTTCGTGTAGGACAGACATTAAATTAAATACTTATACATGTTTTTTTAAAATTTTAAAACCATTAATTAAACAAATAATAATAATATTATTTAATAATAATAATTTCAAAGTAACGGGATAAGTTTAAGCTATAAAATAAGTGAATTGGTGAACTTATATTGTTGAATATTGGTATTCGTTGGCTGTACAGTTGCACTCGCAAAGTCCATCTCCCGTAAACTTACACGTATTCCTTGTCTCGTTAATTCCTCGTAAAATATATTAATCACCCATTCGTAGTCTTGTTCAGAATATTATAAGAACACATCAAATTCATATTCACTATTATTTCTATTTTTCATACACCTATACATCTGTTAGGCAATCGTAAGATGATTTAACTACGTGAACACGA
>NW_026934106.1:0-11124 GCF_032062105.1 Saccostrea cuccullata | reverse complement strand
TACACTTAGCATACTTATTCTAGTTACTTTTTACCAAGAGTTAGATCAGAGTACTTATAGCAAAGGAAGAGAAAAGTACTTAAGCAATTGGGAATTGAAAATTTACAACAGCAATAAATAGAACAATGATCCTTGATAAAGTCTCTTTATGTTCTTAGTGTAGTCTACTTGTGTGCCAAGTTATATTGAAACCAGACCAAAACTGTAGGAGGAGTAGCATTTTGAAACAATTTTACAGAAATTTCTATTTTTAGTAACCACGACAACACCATTCATGGAAATCAAAAACCGATAATCCTAATTATGTATCTTAGTGCAGTCTACTTCTGTGCCAAGTTATATTGAAATCAGACCAAAACTGTAGGAGGAGTAGCATTTTGAAACAATTTTACAGAAATTTCTATTTTTAGTAACCACGACAACACCGTTTATCGAAATCAAAAATCGATACACAGAATTATGTATCTTAGTGTAGTCTACTTGTGTGCCAAGTTATTCTGAAATCAGAGCAAAACTGTAGGAGTAGTAGGAGCATTTTGAAAGAATTTCACAGCAATTTCTATTTTTAGTAACCACGGCAACATCGTTTATCGAAATCAAAAACCGATACACAGAATTATGTATCTTAGTGTAATCTACTTGTTTGCCAAGTTATATTGAAATCAGACCAAAACTGTAGGAGGAGTAGCATTTTAAAAGAAATTTCACAGAAATTTCTATTTTTAGTTACCACGGCAACACCGTTTATCGAAATCAAAAACCGATACACAGAATTATGTATCTTAGTGTAGTCTACTTGTGTGTCAAATTATGTTGAAATCAGACCAAAACTTTAGAAGAAGTAGCATTTTGAAAAAATTTCACAGAAATTTCTATTTTTAGTTACCACGGCAACACCGTTTATCAAAATCAAAAACCTATACACAGAATTATGTATCTTAGTATAATCTACTTGTGTGCCAAGTTATATTGAAATCAGAGCAAAACTGTAGGAGGAGTAGCATTTTGAAAAACTGTTTACAGACAGACAGACGACGGACGCATTACTATCGCATAAGCTCTTCTGGTCTCTGACCAGTAGAGCTAAAAATAAAATTAATTTCAACTTTATAACTAGTCATGCACCCCAACCCACAGGAATCACTGACCCTAAAGCCACATATTTCAAAATTTTGGAAATTTTATCATAAATTTTATTTCATCATAAATGGTTGATTAATACCACAGAGCAGATTTCAAAGCATTATTTTATCTTTTCACTTTGAACTGTAACCTCCCCCCCCCCCAACCTCCGATACAGGAGGAATGGAAAACATTTTCAAAGAATTCATGCATTTTCAGTATATATAGTCATTAGAGCCCCGTCCTAACACCAGAACCCCTGATCCAGGGGCCATCAAATTCACAATTTGGGAAAAGGCAACCTTTTTCATCATAACTATGTACATAGTTCATTAGTTTAATACCCAGGAGCAGAGAAATTTTTTAAGAATCAATACATTAATATATTTTCACTATATAATCAATAGAGCCCCAACTTAAAAACAGAACCCCTGAACCTGTGGCCATGAAATTCACAATTTTCAAAAGACACTCTTGTTCATCATAACTATGTACTTGGCTAGTTTGTAACCCAGGAGCAGATTTTCAAAGAAATTTCCTAATGATCTATATAGCCCGACCCGAACACCAGAACCCCTGACCCAGGGGCCATGAATTTCACAATTTTGGTAGAGAACTCAAAGCTGATTAAAATCATGCAAACAGTTTGACTGCTTGATATCCAGGAGTAAAGAAGAAGATTTTCAAAGATTGCATTAATCCAATTGGTTTTGGCCCCACCCCTCAGGCCCCGGGGAGGGGGGGGGGACTATGAGATTCACAAGTTCTCCTTCACCCATCTATACTGTATACCAAATTTGGTTGAAATTGGTTCAGTGGTTCCAGAGAAGAAGCTAAAAATGTTCAAAAGTTTATGACCGATGAATAAGATAGGACAAAAACAGATAGCAATAGGTCACTGGAGTTTACTCAGGTGAGGTAAAAATGGAGAGACGACCCAGAAATTTCAAAATCTAAATTTTTTCCATTTTCTTTCTGGGAGAAAATTTACAAAGTCCAAGTGTATAAGACTGTGGCTTTAAATAATGATTTGTATACTTAATGTATCAAGTGTCCCCGGTATCTAGCTAAATGTGTTTGCCCCTGGACTCGTGTCACTTTGTACTTAACATTTTAGGTTCGAATAAGGTGAAGTGAATATTTTTTTTTTCAAAATATTCATATGGGAGTAAATAATTACTCTTTGAGTAAAGTTGAAAAGTGAAAGTATATTTTATAAATATTTTACATTTTTTTTAGTTCAGAATGTGTTCACATTCTGTCATTAGATACAAGTACATATGTACTTCTTGTAAGTAACTACCTTACACCTTATGAAAAAATATTGAATATACATATATTTCAAAAAATACCATGCAACTTTTATCTTTCTGTTTAAATCATTAATTTCAGTGCAGTTGAAAACTGAGCATAAAAAATATATTCACTATATACTGGTACTAAGATACCGTATAAGTGGAAATTTTAGCGAGACGCAAATTTAGCGATTTCTACCTAAAATCTGGTATTTTTTTTAGCGAGAAGTAATTCTAGCGATTTTAAAATGCTAACCAAAGAAGCTATTACAAATAATACGCAATTAATTTTCAGCGATATTCAATTTTAGCGATCTCAGCATCCTCGCTAACAATTATACCAAAAATTAAATCTTCACTAAAAATTCTACTTATATGGTATTTAAAAGAACATGGTGCTTGGACATTTAAACCTGAATTGTTTCGTTTTAATTAATGATTCCTGCCGAATACCAATCTACTGTGCCCACTTTCTTTAGTTAAAACTGATTTCACATCATAATTTATAAAAAAGTAGTTTATTCAATGAAGTACAGATGTGTGCCAAAAGAGAAGAATTTTTTTCTCTATATATTTTTATACTGAAAGCAACATTTGGTAAAATCACTGACAAATTCCCCATTTTTGTCCATTTTCATTATTTATTTCATTAGTTAAACCAGAACATGTTTAGTTATCTTTCTTTTGTAAAAAGATAATTAATTTACATTTTTTTTTACTTTTTCATTGTTTTTGGTAAAAGATAGCTCATCACTTAACAAATAATTTCTAAAATTCATGTCGCACTTGAATAACAATATTTTCAAAATATGGATACTGATCAGGTAAAAACTGTTGTTTTTATTAACTACATGTACTGTACAACAATTCAACATATCAATAAATTTGTGGTAAAATCTGTCAAAAATTGTTGCCATATACCAGTGATTTTACAAAATGTTGTTTTCAATGAAATATGTACAGAAAAAATAAAATTATCTTTACTTTTAGCCAGATCTGTATATAGATCTAGTTTGAAAATGCAATTATGTTTCACTTATGGCACTGCATGTATCCCATTAAACACTATAATAAACAGTAATGTGTATTTCATTAAATCATTGATAAAAAAGACAACTATAAGTTTAGATAAATCTTTATTTATAAGCGACTCCGAAAACACATCCATCATCAACTTCCATGTAGCACAAACTACTTCGCTCACCATTAGGCTGTTCAAAATGGAGTGAAGGAAATCGAATCAACATTGAGAAAAACACGAAATACTTACGTTGTAAAGGAAATATTGATGAAAGACTCTTTCTTATGTTAACTTTTCCAAGTCTTGAACAATACCACCACAAATCAATTAAGACGGCGCAAAAATACAGTGCAATGAAATGTCTTTGTAAATCTCCTTCTTCCTCTCTCTGCAGACGTAAACAAAGAATGACGTCAGTTCCGAGCGGCACGGGGTAAATATAGTTCTGCAACTAATGTGACTAAAATGGGTATTGAAATGCGAGCCGGGTTGGGAATTTTAAAACGGTAAACAAGATTTTTGCTAATAACTGAAAATACTCGATTATTTATCATGGAACTTACATTTCAATGTAATTAAATTCAACAAAATATGCCTTTGCTGAGACTTTCAAATCCAAGTAGTACCTTTTTCATTGTTTGTCGCCGGTTGTCATTTTTCCGATGATTAAAATGGGTACTGTAGTTAATCCGTTTCACATATTGTTCTGTTTTGCACTTAAAATAAAAAAAAAATCGCGGTTTTGTGTGTTAGATAAATTGTGGTTGTACGTGCTAACTTATTTTTTCAATGATGCAAACTTCTTTCATTTCCAGCTTTTTGACGTACAACAATACAACACTACATTTCCCTTATCATTTTACTGTAGTAGGAAGTGGGGGTGGGGGCTTTCAATGAACGTTTTCAATAGTAAAAATAGTGTTGGGGAAAACGTGGGGGGAGCAAACCCAACACCTCCCCCCTCTGTTGCTACGTGCTTTTAATTTTATATAGAATCGAAAATGCCAACCTCGAGATATTCGCATTTAAAACTTTGAAGCAATGCTCCCCAATGGCGTAATGGTACGCGCGTTGGATTTTCTCGCTGGCAACCCGGGTTCCTTCCCACATATGTCCGATTTTTTTTTTATCACTTTTTCATTTTGATATTACGTTTTTCTTTCAGAATTAAACGGACGGAAGACCTCTCGTTGCTCGCAACGAGTTTCTTTTCTAGTTATTATTATTAAGGTCTTCCGTCTCCAACGGAAGACCTTCTTGTTATTCTTCGGTTTCTTTTTCCCTATTATTATTATTATTCTTCCAACCGATTTTGTGCAAGCGATTTCTCAGAGATGGCTAGTCCGATTTCTACCAAACTTTCAGATCTGAAAGATATTTAATTGATCTTGATAGGTTTTTTTCCTTTTTGATTATCTCACTTCCGGTCGTGAGATATGGACGATTTTCTGATTTTCAGAGGGTCGGCTTGTCCGGGAAACTCCTCCGAAACGACTTAAGATATGGACTTGAGATTTTCAGGGAAAATAGAGGAAGGTTTGGTGAGTTGCAATTGGGTCTCCAAATCTTTCTAGCGCAAAAGGCACCGGAGTTCGGTAGGGCCGAAAAAATGTCTCAGAAATATCTCACAAAATTTGACGCATTTTGTCTCATATCTTCACACCTGTTCATAATTTGTTAAAGCATATTGAAGACAAAATGTGCAACATTGCAAGACCTTTCATTTGATTTCAAAAAAATAGGGCTGACCCTTCAAAATAGGGGCTCAGAAGGGCCAAAAGTCTTTTATCTATAACTCTCTAATGATCAATATTTTGTTATACATTACTGAGAAAAAGTATTCATCTTAACAATTTGATGCTTACTATATAAGTTGTTTGAAAATTGGCTTATCTGAATTCTAGATATTAATATTTGAAAATCTGAAGCGGGCCCCAGATGGCGGCTGTCTTTGTCAATTCCGCCATTTCGCAATTGGGGTTTATGGAGGCAGCTGAGCGTTTGATTAAACCATTCTGACATAAGAATGCTTGAAATGTAAAAAAACTACTTGGACTTTCACGTAGTAGTACGTTGCAATTCAGTGTCAATCTTAACACTTAATTTCTGTTTCACTACTTTAGTGTAACTGGGCTAGATACGATATATGTAATGTGTACAATGACTTTTTAAACGCAACGAGATCGTTTCTAGTTATTATTATTTTTCTTCCAACCGATTTTGTGCAAGCGATTTCTCAAAGATGGCTCGTCCGATTTATACCAAACTTTCAGATCTGAAAGATATTCAGTTGATCTTGATAGGTTTTTTTGCTTTTTGATTATCTCACTTCCGGTCGTAAGAAATGGACGATTTTCTGATTTTCAGAGGGTCGGCTTGTCCAGGAAACTCCTCCAAAACGACTTAAGATATCGACTTAAGATTTTCAGTGAAGATAGAGGAAGGTTTGACGAGTTGTAATTGGGTCTCCAAATCTTTCTAGCGCAAAAGGCGCCGGCGCTCGGTTGGGCCCGAAAAATGTCTCAGAAATATATCACAAATTTTAACACATTTTGTTTCATATCTTCACACCTGTTCATAATTTGTTAAAGCATATTGAAGTAAAAATGTGCAACATCACAAGATCTTTCATTTAATATCAAAAAAAAATAGGGCTGACCCCTCAAATTAGGGGCTCAGAGGGGCCAAAAGTCTTTTATCTATAACTCTCTAATGATCAATATTTTGTTATATATTACTGAAGCAAAAGTATTCATCTTAACAATTTGATGCTTACTATATAAGTTGTTTGAATATTGGGTAATCTAAACTCTAGATATTAAGATTTGAAAATCTGAAGCGGGCCAAAGATGGCGGCTGTCTCTGTCAACTCTGCCATTTCGGAGTAGGGGTTTATGGGGGCAGCTGAGCGTTTGGTAAAACCATTCTGACATAAGGATACATGAAATGTGAAAAACTACTTGGACTTTCACGTAGAAGTACGTTGCAATTCAGTGTCAATCTTAAAACTTAATTTCCGTTTACCTGCTTTAGTGTAACAGGGCTGGGTACGATATGTAATGTGTACAATGTGTTAAGTATACTTTCTTAAAGTTGAAATAAAATGAAGGCGATAAGAACGTTTTATTTATTTAATTTTATTGAAGCTAAAAACCTATTTAATAGATCAGTCCAAAGAAAAGGCGCGAATATTTACTCCTGGCGTTTGGCGCGAAATTATGAAAAATGCCCCGCCTTTTCTGATTCGTAGTCAGGTGTACTGTTGGAAAAGTATACACAAATATATTTAGAGCAGTACTCCCAATGGCTTAATGGTTTGCGCATTGTGGATAAAAGAGAAAAAAGCGCATTCACATTGGCGACCTTGGTTCAATCTTACTTGTGACCAAAATTTTGAATCACTTTTCAGTTTGATTTTACAAGGGTTTTTTTGTGAATCGGACGGAAGACCTCTCGTTGCTCGCAACGAGATCGTTTCTAGTTATTATTATTATTCTTTTTTTTTTAGACAAAATTTTGTGCAGGCGATTTCTCGTAAACTATTCGGTGGATTTCAATGAAAATTTCAGGAATAATAGGTCATTATATGAATTTTATATAAAATTCCGTTTGTTGGAAAATTCGGTACCAGTGCCAAGTTATGGGCAATTTCCTGATTTTAAAATGCAATTTTGTCTTCGAGTGTTCTCGAAAACGGCTCAAGATATTAACTGGAGACTTGTTAGAGATGATAGACCATGAGTTATAGATGTGCAATTTTGACTTCGTTTTCGTCGTAAGTACTTCCGGTCGCTACAGGAAGTGAATTCAAAATGTACACTTTTTCAACTTTTTTTGTTTTTCAATATTTTTCTTTGATATAATTAATGGTAATTAAGACCTTACTGGAAAGGCCTAATATATAATTTATTTTAGAATTGATCAATCCACACACTAGATATTCGCATTTAAAAATCTGAAGCGTGTCCAAGATGGCGGCGGTCTCGGTAAACTCCGCCATTAAGCAAGTCGGGTTCTAGAAGGTCAGCTGAGCGTTTAGATGAACGAAACTTCTACCAAAAAGATTTATGAAATGTAAAGGATTCTTTTGATTGCTACATCGCAATTACGTTGCATTGAGTATACTTTTAACATGAGGTTTCCTCAAACTTCTATTGAAATCGCTTTTGTCTGCATCTCCAAGTAGAATACAACATGATTACAAGTGGTAATACGGTGACTTCAGTCTTTTATTTTGCACCAGGGAAAACTTATCCTAAACCATGGTTATAATAGTTTTCAAGAAACTTGCCTGACTTAATATTCACTATGTTTCTGAAGAATGACTTGACTTCTGTTTATTTTTCTTTACGCAGGCTTGTGACATATTAAATGAATGGAAAAGACAGAAATAAGAAAAACATTTTTTAAAGATTGTTTATTAAAGGTTATATGAATATTCTTGTAATAAATGCAAGTTATTGACATAAATAGTATAAGATTCCTTGACCGTCGGAGGACGAGTGATCTTTTTTTTCAGTGAAACATTCCAGTCTTTTCATGAACGTGTAACTCATCTCCACTTTGGGGGTAAACAGGATACAAAATTCGTGGAAAATCTTACCGAATTCACAGCTTTATTGTTACTTGGCCGTATACGAAATTATATTTGTATAATGTGATAAATATTCTCGTACTTTCTAACGCTCGAAATTCTGGTTATAAGAACATACATTTCTAATTTTCATTGAAGCTATCACATCCATTAAATAAATCAAACATTTCAAAGGAATAGCGTTGAGAACTACTTGTGACGTTTGGCACGAAATAATGCATCATGACCCGATTTAGTAGTAGACAAATGGCGACAATAGTGCAGAAATATATAACATTGGCATGCCTGTATATGGAGTTGCATGGGATAAAAAGTTGAATACATATCGAAAAAAGGAAAGAAAACTGTATCATCTGTTCATCATTAATAGATTATCTATCCTAAAAATTACTGTTAAAATTCAAGTTACAAATTCCGATGTGATCATCTTGACAAAAGTTTGGCAAGCTGGCTGTCATTTTACAATTCCAAACTGAATTTAAAAAAAAAATGTAATGTATGTTGGAATAAAAAAAGCAATCTCGCGATATTCGAATGTTAAATTTGAAGCGGGTTCCCAAAGGTGTAATGGGTACCGCAATGGATTTTCACGCTGGCGACCCGGATTCGATCCCCCGTGTGTCCGATTTTTAAAATCACTTTTTCAGTTTGATTTTACGTTGTTTTTTTTTTCTGAATCGGACGGAAGACCTCTCGTTGCTCGCAACGAGTTTCGTTTCTAGTTATTATTATTTTTCTTCTTCTTCCTGGGTACTTTTTTGTCCGCGAGTGATCTTGTAAACTGTTCACCCGAAGTAGGTAAAACCTTTTTAGGGTTAGTAGACATGTTATGTAGATTTGCGGAATCAAGGTCATTTTCCGCGCACGTGCTTGCAAGAGCATGCACGTGCAACACGTGAAATAACCAATATAATAGATATAACCGTAACTTTTCTATTTTTTTACGATATGCTTTAAAATTCATAATATAAGTATATATTAGTTGTATAGGCATGATGACATGTTTCTCGCGCACGTGCTTGCAAGAGCGCGCATGTGCAACACGTGAAATTACTAATATAATAGATATAGCCGCAACTTTTCGATTTCTTGATGAAATGCTTTGAAACTCATAATATAAAGATATATTAGTAGCATAGACAATATGACATGGTCAAAATAGCAAGATCTCACGTGCATGGCACGTGCGCTTTGCTCTGATTGGCTGAAACTAAAGTCTCAATATCTTTCTTGTTTTTTGACGAAATCCTTTGAAATTTTCAACATAGCCATGCACTAGGATATCCTACAATATGATATAAAGCAATTATCAACAAAACACGTGCATGCACGTGCGCTGCAATCTGATTGGCTTAAACTTTAAATAGCTATAACTCCTTTGGTTTTCAACCAAACAGGATGGGATTTGGAATATAGATAGATATAATGGACTTTTACAAGAAAGTATGGTCGCCATGCCCATGTGAGCACGCGCGTGCACGTGAAATGAGTAAAATCAAAAATACACTTGAATTAGGGTATTTTTAATACTTTTGGATTAAATACTTTGATATTTAGTATATTAAAATCTATAGATTGTGAAGACAAGATTATATGGTCATAACGCACGTGCATTCACATGCGCACGCGTGCAATGCTAAAATTTGAATAAAATTGGTACACTTCTGGGTAAACGTTGTTAAAGTCTCAAATGCATAGAGTTTGTCTTATTTAATGAAGCTTATTGGGAATATGGCACCAAAAGGGAGTTGGGGAGCGTTTGGGGAACATCTGTAACGGTCCCCGTTACAATTAGCACTAGTTAAGGTCTTCCGTCTTCAGCGGAAGACCTTCTTGTTATTCTTAGGTTTCTTTTCCACTATTTTTATTATTTTTATTATTGTTTTTTTTCTTACCGATTTTGTGCACGCGATTTCTCGGAAACGGCTCGATCGATTTTCATGAAACTTTCAGGACTGATAGAACATCAAACAAACTTGATACATAATTTTTTGTTTTGATGACGTCACTTCCGGTTTTGAGATTTTCGCGATTTAGTGATTTTCAGAGGGTCACTTTGTCCGGCAGTTTTCTCAAAGAGCACTTAACACAGACGCATGAAATTTTCAGCGATGATAGAGCAAAATGTCCTGATGTGACATACACCACTCTTTATCTCCGGAAGTGCCGCACGTCGGCGCTCGCTATGGCTCGAAAAAAGTTCTATCAGGGACTTAGAAATTTTTTACACCTTTCCTGCAATATCTTTTTACATGTTAACATTTTGTAAAGACATATAGAACAAAAGTTGTAGAAAATGTCACGACCTTTCGAAAGATATCAACAAACAGGGGCTGACCCCTATAATTAGGGGCCAAAAGGGGCCGAAATTTTTTCCGTTTTATATCTAAAAAAGTATTGAGAATCTCTAATATGTCAAAGAAGCAAAGTTGTTCAAAATGTCAAGCTTTATCTAATGAGGTCGTCAAAATACGTCCGGCGACGTCACTTCCGGTCAAACCGGAAGTAGTCAAAAATTGCATATTTTTGCTGTTTTCGACAGGTTTTTGGATATCATATGTCATTGGAAGCTTAAATCTTAATTTTCCGTCCGTCGACGGTACTTCCGGTCAAACCGGAAGTTGCCAAAAACGGCTTAATTTTGCAATAATTAACATAGATTTGGAGCTTTAAACCATTTTTGGACTTCATTACTCTTTTTTTTTTAAAATGAAAGTTACTTCCGGTCAAACAGGACGGAAGACCTACTCGTTGCTTTGCAACGAGCTCGGCTCTAGTTATTATTATTATTTTTTTTCTTACCGATTTTTGTGCAAGCGAGTTCTCGGAAACGGCTTGGTCGATTTTCACGAAACTTTCAGATCTGATAGATATTGGTCTGAACCTTATTGGAAATTTTTTATAAGTACGTCGTCACTTCCGGTCGTGAGATATGGACGATTTACTGATTTTAAGAGGGTCAGCTTGTCCGGGCAATCACTAAAAAACGAATGAAGATATTGACTTGAGATTTTCAGTGAAGGTAGAGGAAGGATTGCTAAATTGCTTTTTTGAGTCTATATCTTTCCAGCGCAAAAGGCGTTGAAGCTCGC
>NW_026934105.1:0-11172 GCF_032062105.1 Saccostrea cuccullata | reverse complement strand
TAAAAAGCAGCCATCGCGGCTTGTGAAGGACTAACATGACGTCGCTGCCAAGTTTATGACGTCACAATGCATAGGTAAGCTCGCTGACTAGATAGTTTACAGAAAGATAAGTCCAACCTATTTTTGCAAGATGATGCAACAGGTATCAAAAAAGATGATGCAATAAGTATTAAAAAGATGATGCAACAAGTATAAAGATGATGCAATAGATATATAAAGATGATGCAATAGATATATAAAGATGATGCAACAGGTATAAAAAAGATGATGCAATAGATCTAAAAGATGATGCAACAGGTATATCAAAAAGATGATGCAATAGATCTAAAAGATGATGCAACATATGTACTGAATTGACCCGGCTATCCTTAGAACCCCCTAATCTGCACTCCCTTGACCCGCCTATCCCCCCCCCCCAGGGGCTGCACTCTCTTGACCCACCTATCCCCCAGGGGCTGCACTCCCTTGACCCACCTATCCCCCTCCAAACTTGCACTCCCTTGACCCGCCTATCCCCCTCAGCCCCAAAAGTGCACTCAGTTGACCCAGCCATCCAGGATGCTTATACTACTAGCATTTCACACCAAAGTTAATTAAAAATCTTATTTCAGTTAAAAGTTTTCAATTTCAATTTTTTTGGCGGGTTTGATTGACACATCCTTGCACTTTCACACATATTAACTTAAATTTTAAGTTTTAATACTTCTCATTAATACACAACAAGTTTGCCACTTTTCCTAAGGATTAACAATAAAGTTAAAATTTACATTTTTCTTTAATAGTTACCTTTTCTTGAAAATAAAGATTGTATAACGATGGCATTGATGACATAACAAATGATCCCGACGACACAACCGATTATCTCTGGAACTGTTGAACCCGATAAATACAATCATTATGACTAATTTTTACAATCAAAGATCACTACATTTTTTGAGTCTCATTCGTAATAAAACTACATATTGTTTGTCACTTGAACAGTGAATATATCATGGGCAAGATCAGGAAAGCTCGCTTCAGCAAGATTAGCTCCTACTATTGAATTATTTATTGAATGCATTATTTGAGTATACACGTTTCTTATATTTTATACTTGTATTTTTCAATAATTATAAATAGTAAATATTTCACACACCGCTGTTATCTATTTGACTTATCATGTTGGTTAAAGTTGAAGGTATAGATGTACTTTCCCTTGTAGATACTCTTGATTCTGAGGTCCGTAATAAAATTTGTTGAGATGCACTTTTCGTATCTGTTCACAAATATAATTTTCTCTTAAACCGTGATAAACAATCGTTAATCAAAAATAATTATAGTATACCCATATATTCGTTAACTTAGAGGTCTCGAACACAGGCATCTGACGTTACTTATTTTTCTTTTATTAAAAGTCTGGTTTCTTAGAAATCAGGGTTGTGTAATGAATGTCTTGTTAAAACCCAGTGTCATTCCAATCTCGATTTTTTTTTCAAACTCTACAACTTTTCATACAAAAAACTAGAAACGAATTGTTTTTTAACCTAATTTCATTATTCTTTCTCAAAATTTTAGTTCGAAATAAGGTGCATTTTAAGAAATCTTACTCCCAATCGATGTAGACTGCTGGAAAGGGTGACCTTTCTAACTAAGCTGTTTCAATCTCTTAACACATTTTAGGTTGCATTGATTGTTTTTTTTTTCCTTATCATGATTCTTTTGAAATAAAAATCATATCGCCTCCCTTCTCGGTTCCTTCTCCTGATCATGAACTATCATGGTTTCCCGGTCTCACACTCTAAAAAGACGAACAAATGTCATGTATCAATTATAGTATGGAAAAATCCAAGAAAATACTTCTTTAAACCTGAATCATGATTTAATCTAATTATGAATACACAATAAATAATCCATGAAAATGTATATGTCCAAGCTTACATAATCAAACACAACTTGGGTTCGCAATGATATTTGACACATGTTTTCGGAATTGCTCTCTCTTTGGTCTTGATTTGAGCGTAAATACGGACGCTTACCAGCACTCTGCGACATTTGTCACTACCCAGATAGCATGACTATGTTGGGCCAACATTTGTTAAAGGTTGTATGGTTGGCGTTGGGACAACGTTGGGCCAACGTTGGACCAATTTTACCAAGTCAACCTTCTCGACCATGACGGGAATTCCTATGTTGGCCATTGTCGGTCCAACGTAAGCAACTTCCATTCACTTTAGTTTCCAAAGAAGGAAGGATCATGGCGTTGGCCTAACGTTGGATCAATGTTTATAATACAACCTCAAAGAAAGTGTATTTACAAGTTGGTAGTAGTATGTTGGCCCAACGTTGGCCCATTGTTTGTAATACATCCTTAAAGAACGTGTCCTATCAAGTTGGTAATAGTATGTTGGCCCAACGTTGGCCCAATGTTTGTAATACACACAAGTGTTATTTTGTTTAGGTCTTCAAAGATGGGATATTTATATTGGGCCAACGTTGGCCCAATTATTATACTGCCAACTAATTGATGGTGTCAATTTTATAATTAGCTGCTGAGCTTTACGTTGGGACAACGTTGGTACATTCTGAAATAATTAAGAAGACTTTCTATGTACATGCTTATCACTGGATGACTGCTTTTGTTTAGATACTAGATTTTCAACATTTTAACTTTGCACTTAAGTGATCACAGCACCAAAGAGTATTTTATTCTATTTTTTGAATTGTATATTTGCTTATTTATTTGTAATAACCCAGATAGCAGAACATCTTTGGCCAAATCTTACATTATGGTTCTATTATCTATGTTGGGATACCTTGATTGGGCCAACAATGGCCCAACATGGAATATTGATAGCTGGTTATGTATAACGGTGCGCTAATGTTGGGCTAACTGTTGGCATTATATCATAAAACTATTATCATGAGAGAAAATATTTGTTTGGGGATCGGCATCGGCCCTACGTTGGCCCAATATACCATGAATCAGACTGAGCATCATGGGTAGACAACAACCGGGCTACTCTGTAATATCCGCGCCATTTTTAATCTGACACGAGCGTAATGAGACTGATACCTTGCATATCTGCACTCACTTTGTAAGTATTAATAATATGTTTGCCTCGGCACAGCTGAATTAACGTTTAGTTTTTAAACGATATCATGTACAAAACTGTGTAAATCAGACACGGGGAAGTGCAGAGGCCAGGTGTTGTTGGGTCAACACTGTACAGATAGCATGCAAACATTGGGCCAACGTTGGGCCAATGTAATCGGTTACATCGGGCCAATGTTTGCAAATGGCATTGACCCAATTTAAGTTTGCTCATCGACCCAATGTTGGCCCGATATGTTGGGCCAACGTTGGCCCAATTTAGAGTGTTATTTCTACAGATATTGGCCCAACGTCGCGCCAACGTTGGCCCAATGAATGCGACATTGTTGGCGAAACGTCAACAAGAACATTGGGCCGATGTTGGCAAATGCCGTTGGGCCAGTGTCATTTTGTCCTTGGTCCAATGTTGGCCCGATATATTGGACCAACATTCGGCCAATGTGTATAAACATTTAATTGTTACAAATCTGTATATTAAAAAATCTGATCGTCTCTACAATCAGAAATAAATCTACAACCAATCCTACTTGAAAAATCTAGCTAGCTAAATAAATTTAAAATTCTTATAATTTATCGAAACAAAATAAATTATCAGTGATTAGTTTTTTTATTTATATACAAGAAAAATAAATGAAAGTATAAAAATGTGTTTTGATACAGTTAAAACAATTAATAATTTGCTCCTTATTTAAATTGAAATTTGTGTCTAGTAGAATATATTTCCGAAGTCTACCACTTAATTTACTTACATACACTTAACGTCGAGAACATGATCAAACATTTTGAAAATGTTGAATTTGCTGAAGTTAAAACAAAATTTATTCAGTACTAAAAATAAATTGGGTTCTTTAATTTAAAATTTGTTCAGTGTAATGACAAATTTTCAATACATGTATTTTATATGGGGCAACATTGAATCAAAATCGTTTTCATGATGATTATCAAGCGTATAAATGTTATGCATAAATGCCTTCATCACGCAAGCTAATCACTTAATCACACGATGAAACAAAAAAGACGGTTATTCCTTAATTGACAGCTTAAACATATAGTGATATACTTGTGAATTTAATCGTATGTTTACTCTTTACGAGAAAAGTAACAAATGTATTAAGTACCAAATATAACAATTTTAGTGCTACTGGAGATTGAAAAAGACATAGAAAACACAATCAAAGAATGGCTAAGGTATGCCAAGGACAGGGATGAGGGAGAAAGGAACGGACAGAGAAGAAAAGAAGGGGAGGAGGAGACTCCAGAGAGAGAAATGGAGACTTCGGAGAGGGATCAGATGGAAAATGGCAGTAACTAACTTTTTTCCTGCGATATAGTGTGACATACCTGTAGTTCTACCCTTTTCTGTGTCTGTTTGTCTGTTATAAACACGATGCCCAGAAACATTTTTTTGTGTAAGTAAACAAAATGACGGGATTCATTTTAGTATTATTTTATGAACAGGAGGGCTTTTGTTCATTTGTTAGACGTGCTTATTGAAACCTGTAATTTACTAATTTTGTGCATAATTTACATCAGAGAGGGAGTATACAGTCATGTAACTTTACATGTATCGCTTGAAGTGAGCATCAACTTTTAATTTTTTATTAATGTTTTTTTCATGCACTGTGCAATAAAATTATAGTATGTTACAATTTAATTTTATATTCTGATTTCTTTTTCCTCAGTTTTTAATTAATGTAGAGCTACTTACAATGCAAAACTTGTTGATGGCAATTCTATGAGATATTGAGAATATGTATTAAACTATTAATCTAGCATATATAGCATATATAGATAGTATTAAAAGGTTTTTACCATTAAACTGTATTACAAAACTAGTATAACCTTATTGTATATATTTGTTTGTCAATTTTGAGGACAAATGGTCAACCAGTGAAGAGCAAATGAGTTGTCATGATGGAGAGCCAATAAGATACAAACCAACGTTGGCCCAAAAATGATGTTTTCCTGATAGGTATTGAAAGAATAAGTGGCCCAACAATGGCTCAATGATATCCGTTCGTTGGTCCAACAATAAGCCAACAAGTTGGTTTGATTAAGGGCCGATGAGCAAATTACCGATGGCCCTGCATCAATGAATGCAATGGCCCAACTGTACAAAAATGACGTTTGCCCAACATTGAAAAAATACATTGGCCCAACAGTGACCCAATATTAACTGTTACATTGGCCCAACAATAAGCCAATAAGTTGGTTTGATTAAGGGCCGATGAGCAAATTACCGTTGGCCCAACATTAGTTGCTTACAATGGCCCAATTGTACAAAAATGACGTTTGCCCTATATTGATATAATACATTGGCCCAACAGTGGCCCAATATTAACTGTTACATTGGCCTAGAATAAGCCAACAAGTTGGTTTGATTAAGGGCCGATGAGCAAATTACCGATGGCTCAATGTTGAATTCAAACAGTGGCCCAACATAAGGAGCGTTGTTGGCCCAACAAAGGTCCAATAATCCGCTATCTGGGTAGCTGATTTCAGCGTTAATAGCAATAGCTGATTCCGATCATTTTCCCTGCTTTCCCCAATTCCGTGAATAGGGTCTGTAAGTCTCGTCACGTGACTCGCGAGATTCTACGATAATTTTCACTTCCGGGTATTGAGTTCATTCAGCCTGTTTCTGGTTTACACAAAGTAATCAAACAAAGCGGAAGAATTCTCCGGCTGACGATGGATGAATTCCGTGTCATAAAAGCTTGGGAGCGAGTGTCCACCAGGAAAATTTCGATCGAATTTCAGGTAAACAAATCAGAGAGTGTATTGTTTATTTTGAGAGAAAATGTAGTGTTTTATCTCATAATCGAATGAAATTGTTTCGTAATCATCTTTCGCCTTAATTTATTGACAGAACTTTCTCGGGGACCGTAGCCCGACGATAATGTTATTGCCAGCTGATTATAGTGGAGGAGTTTTGTCTGTGACTGAGGGGAACTGACGTCATATTGTGGCTGTACCACTTTTGGTTGGGAAATTTTTTTTTCTAAAATACCTTTTTTTCAGTAAAGTTTTATCTGTTGTGTGTATGTGAATTAAACATTTTATCAAACATTTGAGACGTTTAGATCTATTTCACAAGGATATTACATCTTAAAAATGTTCATATATTTTGCCATCTCTCTGCATTTAACAAAATTAGACCACTACAATAACATGGCCATATTTCTTACTTTAGGGAGAATGTTTTCTTTTTTATAGAACATGATTAGGGATTTTGGTTCAAAATTCTGTCTGTTCAATTCTGTCTGTTCAAAGTCGCCGCATTGCGCAGTGGTTAAGCGTCTGCTCGAGTGCTAAGTAAAGAGTTGATCCTTATGTCGGGGGTTTTGGGAATCCCATGAATCCCACTTTGGGATGTGGAGACCTGCTCTTGGGTTGATACTGTAGGGCCCAAGTGTCGCTGTAGGTGTTCAGTTGGTACGAAAAAAGATCCCTCCCCGCTCAATGGCCCTCAGTGCTGAGCATAGGACAAAATTTGAGTTCTCCAGTGGAAAATGGTGGTGTTTCTATATGGGGAAAAATTCTAAAGGGACGTTAAACAATATACGATCAATCAATCTGTCTGTTCAATTTATACATTGATATTACACAACTGTAACATAAACTTATTTTATAGCAGAAGGACAAGAAAACACAGATGAAAGATGCATTGTAGAGAACCAAGTCAGCAGTACCTAAGACTAAACTGACTTTGAATAATCAGCATCTTTAAAAATGCAAATCAAATACAGGTATGAAATTAATGCCAAAAAGAAGTTCCAAAGATCTATTGGAATTCCCATGGGTACAAATTGCGCTCCGTTATTAGCAGACTTATTTTTATATTCATATGAAGCAGAATTTATGCAAAATCTTTTACGTAAAAAGAAAAAAAAAACACTTGCTGTGGCCTTCAACTCGACATTTAGATATATCGACGACGTATTGTCAATTAACAATGGTAATTTCCATTCCTACGTCGAAACGATACATGTATATCCTGGTGAGCTTGAGATAAAAGATACCACAGAGTCTGACACTTCTGTTTCATACTTGGATATTTTACTTGAAAAAAAAAACACTAATGGTAATCTAACAACCAAGCTATATGATAAACGTGATGACTTTAACTTTTCTATCGTCAACTTCCCTTACTTGTGCAGCAATATACCTTCATCACCTGGATACAGAGTTTATGTTACATACGCAAGAGCATGCTCTACGTATGAACCATTTCTAAAACGAGGTAAATTATTGACAAACAAGTTAATGAAACAAAAAAATCAGCAGACTCGTTTAACGTCATCATTTCGTAAGTTCTATGGTCGATACAAGGATCTTGTCAGCAAATACAATTTATCATTTAGTCAAATGCTGACTGACGTTTTTCATACTAATTATTAGTCCATTATATACACCGAACTGACAACGGATATTTCCGTTATTACCTGATCATGACAAGGAGCACATGGCGGGTCTGACCGGTCAGCAGGGGATGCCACTCCTCCAGCATCTGATCCCACCTCTGATGTTTCGGAGGTCCGTGTTTGCTCTGCTCCTATTTTGTATTGTTTTATGGAGTTTGACATTGAATACTGTTCGTTATCTCCATATCCTTCTTTGTTTAATAATAAAAAAATAAAAAAAAAACATTTGTTTAATTTGTCTTATATATCACATGAAAACACAATTAAGGTTTATGGAAAATGTACACATGTTCGTCATAAGTGTGTACAAATTGTTCAATAAAGTGTCTATAATGAGTCAAATTTCCTCCATAATATCACCTATTTTATAAGGAAAAGGGATAAGCCTGATAAGGTAAATATCCCAATACTTGTAAACAAGCTTGAAACCATTGTTCTCTGCTCTGTGTTCTGGGGTGTCCTGATAAGTGGAGATCCTTTTAGGTCTGTGACTTGCAATAATCCCATAGAGCTAGTAAGCAAATGACGTCAAATGTCTGTAAGGAAAACACTTGAACGGTGCCTGGAATTCCTGTATCTTCTTCTTTGAGCTTAATTTTAAGACCCTATAGGTCTGCGGGTCGCAATACTTTGACTGATCCATATCTTCACAGTCAAACAATTACACTGATGTACAATGGCTTCTACATCACTATTTAATAAATCGCCCTGTATCTCCTGAGAACTAGCTCAATGAGCCTATTTTATTTAAAACACCTTTTTTATATAGGAAAAACAATAAATGAATTTTTTTAAAACAAATTAATACAATTTTGATTGATCTTGATACAGATACAACATAAAATCCTCTTTAATAGCCTCTGACTCCTGACTCTTCCAGCCTCCATTGTCCATTGTATCCAATCTTTGGAGTCTTATTTCTTCTTTCGCTCCTCAGGTTTCAAAACCCCATATTTTTCATAGTCACCTTGTCTGTAAAACAGACTTTCCAATTGGGGGTACTGCAAGACATAGCAAAGCGGACAGCCATATGCATTCCAAATATTTCCAGTCCCCCTACAGTTCTTTTTTTATTTGAATGAATCCTCTGATTTTGATGAACTTTTCCTGTCCAGGGATGCCTTTGTTTTTGTAAGATGAGGTACTGAAATTCATCTTCATTACTCAGGAACATGTCCATGATTTCTTCTCTGACCTCAGGAATGACAAAGGTCCAATTGATGGCCATTCTATGGCATCCGTTGGCATAATTAGGTCATGAATCTTCTCCGCTCTGTATAAATAAACATTACAAGGTTCTGTCTCTAGAGTGGTCACCTCTTTGTGGAGGTTGAATCGTTCTTTTTTTTTTCTTTATTTAAGAAATAAATAACTTTATCTATTTATTTATTCAATAAAATGTTTATTTGCTACTCAGCAGTTTAACGCCCCAAACAAATTTTGTGTACATGTATATTATGTATATTTAAAAAAAAACCAATTAAATGAATTTTATTAATACTTTTAAATACTTTTTTATTTAATTTTCACAGTAATATCAAATAAGTATAAACAGCAGTATGTTCACATATATACCATGTGTCTTCATTTATGAATAGCATATATAGGTATCAAACTTACATCAAGACACACACATAAACATGTACACAGCTAGACATGTGTGAAAGTTGTTTTAATAGATAAACTAGCCCTTCTTAGAGAAAGAAAGAGAGAAAGACACAGTAAAGAAGAGAAAAACAAAAACAAAAAAATATGTAGGGGCATAGTTGTTTTTTTTGTTTACATTAGGGAGGGGGGTGGTGGTTAACAATTGACATTTATTCTTTATAAAATTATATATATAGGCATATACAAATGAATTATAATATATCACAGATGCTATTCTAATTTCTCTCAAACTCTGTATATTAATTTGCATTGTTTCAAAAGTAAAAATTTCTCTATCAAGGTACTTTCCACAATAACTGTTTTAGAGTCATTGTACTTAAAGCAGGAGGGTTTTTATATTTAGTTGAAAAAATATAATTTTTAGTTATCAGTGTAATTAAATTTTGCACTTTATGGACATCCTTATTCTTATGTTTTTCAAATAATTTGTTGTTCTGTCAAAAACTACAGACATATTACACACACACACAAAAAAAAAAAAAAAAAAAAAAAAAATTTCAATATCACTCCAAAGCTCTTTTACTAAATAACATTCAACAAAAAGCTGTTTTCAATTGACTAAATATCAGTCTTACAGAAACTAAAACTTGAGACTCCTTTATCGTAAATTTAAAAAGATATAAATTTGTTGGAAATATTCTTTGTAAAATTTGAAATTGTAGCAACTGAAGTTTATATTCTAGTGATATTTTAAATGGAATTTCAAAAATTTTATTCATTCAGGCATGGTGAATAGTAATTCATTTTCATTCCAATTTCAAATTGAAGTACTTTTTTCTATCTTCTATTAATAAGAATATCATACATGTATTTTTAGCCTTTCATATTTATATAAAACATCTTCACAGAACTGGGTATATATGGACCATATAAAAACACATATTCATTTGGTTTGTGTTAACAAATCTGTCTATCACAGCCTGTTTTAAACCAGAAAATTCAACAAAACTTGTTTTTACACCACGATTTTTAAAAAAGTGTCTAAGATTAAAAAATCATTATTTTAGTTGAACAAGTCAGTAATGAAAACAAAACCAGCATTAAAATAGCTTCTAAAAAAAGCAGAAGACCTACCCATTATGATTTTTTAATATGTGATATAAGACCATGATTTTTCCCCCTTTGTAGTTTGCAACTTCATTATCTAAGGTAGATTAATGTTTACTGGATTCTTTTCAAAAAAATCTTGGAATTTTCTTTGTTTTTATCATTCCCTTTAAAGTAGGAATTGGTTAGAGTGTCTGCTCTAGAGTTGCGAAGTAAAGGGGTTATCCTTACGTCGGGGTTCAAATACCATTGTAAGACGTGGAGACCGGGCCTTCGCATGAGACCGAAAAAAAAGTACCCAGTGCGAAAAGATTTCCTCCCCGCAATGGCCCAGTGCCAGTGAAGGACAAAATTTGCAGCTCTCCAGCGGCATAGGCGGCGTCTCCATATGAGTGAAAAATTCTCGAGACGGACGTTAAACAACATACAATTAATCAACCAATCCTTTCAAAGTAGCACCTAAAGGTTTTTCTATTTTCCAATGATACTATGAGTTGAAAAATTCATGGTGTACTCTTTTCTTCTTCGTGAGATCTGAAATGATCCCTTGTTTTGGTTGATCACTTTTATAAAGACGGGTGTATTTTCATCACTAACTGGATGGATTTTTCTTCTTGACAGTAGCTGTTTGATGGAAACTAAGGGGATAAGGGGTATAAAATGACTTTTTTTCTGTCTTCATCATTCGCTGATTTAGCCATGATACTTAAATCTTGACGATGATGATCAATAAAGCGTTGGGTCTGTATATTAATAGGTATACCCCTATCATTAAATTTCGAGATCAAATGGCAAACCAATTCAATAAGGCTTTACGTCCTAATTCGATTAAATGAGCTCGTTTAACGGGATCTCACTCCCGCTGTAAACGTTGTAAGGTTCTCACTAATTTACTCTTAATACAATGATGAGAGTGAAATGAATAAAAGACCAAGATGATAG
>NW_026934104.1:0-112864 GCF_032062105.1 Saccostrea cuccullata | reverse complement strand
ATCCCAACTTGTGTTTCAAAAGATTGATTTTTTTCTTTTTGCATAAAAAGATACTACCATATAGGGCCTATAAGATGATATTACCAAGCTGACATACATAATTTGCCTAATCCGTAATTTCTCTATCTAATTTTCTTGAAATTTTTAGGATATATCGGTTATTTTTATACTTCCTATATTTAAATTTTCTTATTTTCATATATGGTGAAGTTGCCATATAAAGATACAAAATGATACAAAAACAAAAACTTTTGATCGTTTACTAAGGGAGAAATTTATGCACATTTTACGGATTTTTGGCTCAAATCTGTACTTAGATTGGAAGCTTTTAAAAGCTGACATAATTCTAGTTTGTTTGAAAAATCATACTTATATGATATACTCAGTATTTTGAAACTTTTGTCCCTTAAATTAATTTAACTTACATTTGAAAATGTCTTCCATTGTGTAAAAATTATAACTAAATTCATTGTTCTATAAAATTTTGAAATTTCAAGGCCTTTTCTAATTCCTAAGGATATCAAGATGCTTAGAATTTTGTTGTAAAATTTATCAGAAAAAATTGGAACGAATCTATGCTTATGGTGCTCTTGTTAACATAACCAAGAGTATTGTTTTTAGCTCACCTGAGCTGAAAGCTCAAGTGAGCTTTTCTGATCACCCATTGTCCGTCTGTCTGTCTGTCTGTCTGTCCGTCCGTCCGTCTGTCTGTTAATTTTTCACATTTTCAACTTCTTCTCAAGAACCACTGGGCCAATTTTAACCAAACTTGGTACAAAGCATCCTTGGGTAAAGGGAAATTTAAATTGTTAAAATAAAGGGCCAGGTCCCCTTCCAAGGGGAGATAATCAAGAAAATACAAAAATAGGGTGGGGTCATTAAAAAATCTTCTCAAGAACTAGTGGGCCAGAAAAGCTGAAACTTATGTGGAAGCATCCTGAGGTAGTGCAGATTCTAAATTGTAAAAATCATGATCCCCAGGGTAGGGCGGGGCCACAATAAGGAATGCAAGTTTTACATAGAAATATATAGGAAAAATCTTTAAAAATCTTCTCAAGAACCAGTGGGCCAGGAAAGCTGAAACTTAGGTGGAAGCATCCTGGGGTAGTGTAAATTTTAAATTGTAAAAATCTTGACCCCCGGGGGTAGGACAGGGCCACAAAAGGGAATCCAAGTTTTACATAGAAATATATGGAAAAATTCTATAAAAAATTTCATCTCAAGCACCAGTGGGCCAGGAAAGCTGAAACTTAGGTGGAAGCATCCTGGGGTAGGGCGGGGCCACAATAGGGAATCCAAGTTTAACATAGAAATATATAGGAAAAATCTTTAAAAATCTTCTTCTCAAGAAACAGTGGGCCAGGAACGCTGAAACTTATGTGGAAGCATCCTGGGATAGTGTAGATTCTAAATTATAAAAATCATGACCCCCTGGGGTAGGACGTGGCCACAGTAGGGAATCCAAGTTTTACATAGAAATATATAGGAACAATCTTTAAAAATCTTCTTCTCAAGGACCACTGGGCCAGGAAAGGTGAAACTTATGTGGAAGCATCCTGAAGTAGTGTAGATTCTTAATTTTAAAATCATGACCCCTGGGGGTAGGGCGGGGCCACAATAGGAAATCCAAGTTTTACATAGAAATATATAGGAAAAATCTTTAAAAATCTTCTTCTCAAGAACCAGTGGTCCAGGAAAGCTGAAACTTATGTGGAAGCATCCTGGGGTAGTGTAAATTTTAAATTGGAAAAAATTTTGACCCCCGGGGGTAGGGCGGGGCCACAATAGGGAATTAAGTTTTACATAGAAATATATAGAAAAAATCTTTAAAAATCTTCTTCTCAAGAACCAGTGGTCCTGGAATCATCCTGGGGTAGTGTAGATTCTAAATTTTAAAAATCATGACCCTGGGGGGTCACATTAGGGAGTTATAGTTTTATATAGAAATATATTGAAAAAATCTTGTTCTCAAGCACCAGTGGGCCAGGAAAGCTGAAACTTAGGTGGAAGCATCCTGGGGTAATGTAGATTCTAAATTATTAAAATAAAGATGGGGGTTGGGAGGGGGTAGGGGCCACAATAGATGTAAGTAGAGGGGAAATCTGGTAAAGAACTGCATCACCAAAGCTACTCAGGTGAGCGATGTGGCCCATGGGCCTCTTGTTATGGTTTTGAACTTGTTCTAATGGATAAAGGATGGCAATCATTATCTTTCAGAGCAGTGAGCGTCACTGATTAATTGTCGGTACTATTGTTCCTTTACTATGAAGAAACATTTCCTTCAAAGGAATAAAAATAGTGATAGTGTACTCCAAAAGCAAATTAAAATTGTGACTCAGTTGATATCAGGAAGGATGTTCACATCTCTGGTTTATAATTTAGGAAAAAAACGCGCATGAAATATTTTAGTTGATGCAATAGTGTTTAATGGAGGGTAAGTAAAATCTTCATTCATTGGATTATTTTTGTTTCGCATATTTGAAGCATTATAATATGTTGAATTTATGGTCAATTTGAATGCTTATGTGCATTTTGGGACGCCGTATTGTCATGCCCGTAGCAGTGGTTTCAATCAGGACGGGGGGGGGGGGGGGGGGTTGGCTCCCCCCTCCCACCCCCCAAAAAATCTGACAATTCAAAAGAAAAAAACCCTAATTACTGTCCATATCTTGAATTTGCCAATTGTCGACCAAAATTAAAAGGGAGTCCCCCCCTTTCCCACATTCTACGGGCATGTTATCCATAAAAGTACTCTTAAATTATCATGATATTGTCGTAGACATTTTTGTTAATTAATATTCAGGCGCTTGGTTGGACGATCCGCATCTTTCTTTCCTCATTGCTGGAAGTCTTATAGAAGCTGTTGGAGATCCAGGAAATCAGCGACTGAGAAGACATATCATGGATGTTATGGATCGGTTAGTATCTTCCAACAATGACATAGAAATCATAAGATCAGGGGGCAATGCAGAAGGATTTCGAATGCGAGGATCAGATGTTGACCAAATGCATGTCACTAAAGGAATTAAAGTTGTAACAGATATTCCAAAATCTTTGGGAAAGTATTTGGCGGTTGTCAGAATGATTAAGAATGCTGATGATCCTCCAGGCTACGTTAAACTTATTGTTCTGACACCTCGAACACCCTTAGAACACATTAGAAATGCAATGAAAATGGTGGACGGGAAATATTATTTACTGAACGAAGCATTTTTAAGAACATTTCAAACATCTTCGAAAGATGGGGTTCGTCATGGTCCTTGTGTCTTGGAGACAACTGAGTACGGGACAGATCATGATAGAGCCTATTGTTTGGAGTACAAGGGCTGGCCAGTCTGCGCAGAGGAATGGGTCAGACGCAAACGAGAATATGGATGGCCCTCTAGAGAACTTATTAACAGAATAAAAAACACAGGATGCCACGTGATGGCGGTAGGATCCAAAAAATTAAATTTACAGATGGAAGATCTCGCTTCATCAGATGAATCGTGCTGGACAGAAGATGAATTGCAATGGCGAATATCGTTTTCCGTTGTTGAAAAGAAATTAGTTTACACCTTCAATGACACTCAGTTTTTGACGTACGGAATTTTCAAGCTTTTAAATCAAGAACTATTTTCCAAAGATCCTATTCTGAAAAAAGGTATTTGTTCTTATTTCCTCAAAACTGCATTATTTTGGACGATTGAAGAGACACCATCAGAATACTGGAAACCAGAGCGGCAAGTTTTTTGTGTTAGCCTCTGCTTTCGACGTTTAATTACATGGATGGAGAATGGATTTTGTCCAAATTACTTTGTTAAGGAAAATAACATGTTTTTAGGAAGACTACAAGAGTGGCAATTAGCATATATGGCGACTCGGGTTTCAGAGCTATATACAGAAGGTTGGAGGTGTTTGCTAAAATGTCATTCCTTGTATCATCTTAAAAAGGCGCTGGAAACCGCTCGAAAAACAATAACACCATATTCTTTTCCGATCTCTAACCCAGAAGAAGATTTCAGAATTCTTAAATCTAACCCTATCAGCGAGACTACAAGAGAACAGATTCTCGATCTAGGGTTGTTTAGTGAAATTCTTTCAATGCACGCAAAACTTCCATCTGTAAAAGAGCTAGAATTGGAACTTAGAAATTCTGCAACATTAGAGATTACAGAAAAGTACCTAGAGACTTTAGATATTGATATACTGAGACTTCGTCGCTACCAAAACCTCTGTTATCTTGCTCTTTTTTACTTTAATATCTCTGTGATGAAAAGCACACCACGTAGTCGTTATAAATACATCAGGAAAGCATTTTCGTACTTGAACCATGCTCGATTTGCGGATATCAGCAAAGGAAACTTAACTCTGGCTACAGCTCACTATTGTCTTGGAAACTTTAAAACAGCTCTTGAATATGTCAAACAATACGAGGACATTTTGGAACATTGTCTTGGATACATTTATATAAGCGTCCGCCACGGCTGTTATGCTGTTGGGAACTATGAAGAAAACTTCTGTGGACGACAAATGAGTGCACTGGAAAAAGCATCACTGGCAGTCTCGTATGAATTTGAAGTCCACAGGATGATGCCGCTTGTTCCTATTGAAATAGCTTTAGAAATTTTCTTAATGAAAAACACTGAATCGCGTCTTGTCATACCACCAAAAATGTACTCGGTGTTTCTAAAAATTCTTTGCCAATCAAATTTGTGCAATCTGAATGAGGTTGAAAAATTGTCACAATCATTGAAATACTGTCATCAAGAAATCAAAGGAGATTTTCAAAAATACAACACAGACCGTCTCTACTTGAGCTACACTATGCTTGCTGTGACAGCAATCAAACTAGGGAAGTATGAAGAAGCATTACGCTATTACTGTCTAGCCCACAACAGTAAGAGAAGATTGATGTGGCAGTCTTCACAGTGCCCGGAATGGCAAACCAGAACTTCTGGTCTATTTTACATTGCCCAACTTCTCAGAATTTTAATGTGAAAACGACTAAATTTACATTGAAACGCTTGATTCGATTTTCTGTCACTGACAGTAAAATTCTACCATTAACATGCTAAACTGATACATGTATCCTCTTCCCAAATACAAGTATGCTTTCTAAGCAAAGTGGTGTATTTTTCAAGGAATTTTAAAGGAAAAATCTCTCTTGGTAATTAAATGATTACCAGTCTGCAAACTTCTTTTGTTGTAATAACCTCTTGGCCAAAATCCTTTTAACCTTCACAATATTTAGATTAACCAAAAAAAATAATCAAACACGCTTCCATCAATATACAATTAAAATACAGATGTAAAGGGTTTGCAAATTCTTAATACATTTTTTATTATATTTCTAAAACACAGAATCCAATTTAACAAAGTTTTCAGGTCTTTTTTTCATCATTAAGTCAAAGGCTAACTGGTTTTTTTCATACACAGGTACCTGTGGACAGGAACCCCTTCCCCCACTATACATTCCTGGTCAAAATATTTTTCTCTTGATTTATTCTTCTAGTTCTTATTTACAATGCATTCCATATGAAAAATCCTAAATTCAGATTTAACGATTTCTTTAAAGTCATATCCGTGGTATTATGAGATTTAACAATTTCTTTAGAAAGTCATACTCGTGGTATTATAAAATAATAAAAATATAAGAAAAAATTTTTGGACCAGGGGTGTATATGGGGGGAGGGTATCCTGTCCACAAGTACCTGGTGCTTTCATACTGATTGTTAGGCCATTATTTTTTTTACACAGTGAATTGTCGACGAATTTTCCCATTTTTTGGAACATGACAAGGTGCACACGGTGGGTGTGACCGGTCGACAGGGGATGCTCACTCCTCCATGTCACCTGATCCCATCTCTGATGTTTTGGAGGTCCGTGTTTGCTCTGCTACTATCTTGTATTGTTTCATTGACTTTTGAGCTCGAATACTGCTTGCTATCACCGCATATTTTCTTTTGCCTAATGTCTGGCATAATCTTTTTCATAACTATAGTTGAACGAAGTTAAAGCAAGAACACTTTAGTTTTGTTCTAGATGTTCAATATCTAGGCACTGTAAAGTTTGTTCATGATTGAAATGGTTGGAAACAACAGTTCGGGAATATCCGTAGGAAATGCAGGGCGTTGACCAACTTGAAATTTAGTGATATGCAAGACTGAACTTATTTTTATGATGAAGAATGTTACTAACATTCAAAACATAATTATAAGTTTAAGGAGCTGACAAGTTGAGCCAGTATTGGTCCCAAACTCTAGTTTGTGTTCTGCAGTTAAAGAATCTCAGTATGGACTTGCTTTAGCTTCTTTAATTAATCCAATATAAATATACAGTTTTTTTCAATGGTTGGCACTGTAGCTCTCCGGTCTATCAGTATTTATAGTTTCGGAGAGCTACAGTTCTGCAGTTAAGTAAAAGATATTACAAGGTGCCTAGAAAATTGAATTAATGGCGAATAATGTTAATCAAATTAAAATTTTAGAAAAAAAAACCCTAAATCTTAATTGTAAGGAATGCTACCGGCCTTAAGATAAATTTCTGACGGATTATTTGAAGGTATACTAGGCTACTATATACAAAACAAATTTAATAAAAAATGAAGTGACTAAAAATTCAAATTCAGTTGATTATACCTACTTGCACTATCGAGATTATCAAATGTAAATATTATACATGGATTGTATTGTCCCAATGGACTTAGATTCTTTGCCATACGGTTAAACAGTTTCCTCAGTCACAGTCTTAGAATGCTATAAAGTTTTCCTTCGTGCTCATTATCTTAAACACAGACGACACGAAAAGTAAATATATCTACAAACACACACACACACCCTCACACACACACACACAGAGAGAGAGAGAGAGAGAGAGAGAGAGAGAGAGAGAGAGAGAGAGAGAGAGAGAGAGAGAGAGAGAAGCAATGCTTTCTAAAATACATCTCTTTGTTGACAGCTACAAATGTACATCCCTTTGTTTGTGACTCACTAATATTATATGTACCTAGGAGATAATTTTTTAGAACATATTCCTGGATTATATGTATATTTTTGAGTATGGGTGTTAACCTAGGTTGCTCGAATTTCCTGGTTATGTCATATACTCTAAAGCAATATGTATTTTTGGCCATATGAACATATATTGAGAACTTGTAAGGCAGCAATAGAAGTGTGCCTCAGAATTATTTCCTCATCTGTGTAGGAACTGTAAAATTGTGGTAATCAATGTTCAAGTCCTAATTAAATACATCATAATTAATCATAAAATTATGCCAATAACAAAATTAGATTTATGAATCTCATTCTCTTGCCTTTTCTAATATAATTCTTTTTATAACTCATTCTTTGAATCAGCTTGTAATAAATTTATACTGCGAAATAATAAGATGACATGAAAATTGTAAAAGTTATGTTTTGTTCATTTGTATACAAAACAAGTTTTTCTGGAATGTTTTTTCTTTTTTGTATTTTTTCAAATGTTTAGTCTAGAATAATTTGAGAATGTCGCTCTCGTCTAATGCATTTTCGGTATATGAAAAACTTTTTTTTAAAATAAAACATTTTACATGTTTACTGTTTTTGATCGTGCTGCAGCATGAAAATCAGAATATAAAGTCTTATCTTTGTACTTAGGTAAGTGAAAATGAAGGAAATATCAGAGTTTTAAAAAGATTATGTTCTAAGACCTTTTGGAGATAGCCCCCAGTAAGAATAAACTAATTTTTACATTTTTATATAATATGCTGATATTTTCCCCTGGAATCCATTTCCTGAAATTTATTTTGAATAAAACCCTGACATAACACCACAAAAAAGAGAAAAAATCAGGAAATTCTCCATTATATCTTTCTTTTTTTAGCCGGGCTTATTGCTCAAAGAGCAATTGCCGGCTTAAGTGATGCTGTTCAAGGCAGGATGTTAACCCCATAGTCGCCATTTTAAAGTTACGTGCAAAAATATAGTTCTTACTCTCAACCGCTTTTGAGATAATACAAACGCTAAATAAAGCAACAAAAATAAAACGAAGTTTTATGTATATAAAATAAACATTAGTAGTAATGACTTTGAAAACTTCATAAGTCAAAGTTCATCAGCGTAAGGATTTTTGATAATCGGTGTTACCGTAGTTCTCTACACATACGAGGTAAAGCAGGAGATGGAACCAGACTGGCCTGTTTGTTTACATTCAGCCGCGGTACCAGATTAATTCTGATTCTGTCAAAATCGGACCGTGGTATTAGGATTGAAAAACTCACTCTCAGTGTCTTATCATTTATATTAATAGTTTTAAAATAATTTTTTCATCAGAATATAAACGTGATTCATGTAAGAAATCCATTCTACTCTGTAAATGAGCCCGGTGTCGTATAGCGAGACTTCCCCCATAGTGAGGCTTCCCCCGAAAGGCTCACTATATAGTGAGTCTTCCCCCCGGAAGGCTGGCTATATAGTGAGCCTTCCCCCCGGAAGAATGGCTATATAGTGAGACTTCCCCCACGGAAGTTTCACTATATAGCCGTTCTTCCGGGGGGAAGGCTCACTTTATAGCCAGCCTTCCCCCATTCATAGCGAGACTTCCCCTCTTATTATAGTTTCCGGAACATTGTTTTATTATTTTAAAAAATTCTAACAGTGTTAATTTATGACGAAATTATTTTCCATATATATACATGTATTTATATATTTATTTTATATGCATGAACAGTTTGAATATCGTTTTAACTGTTTGATATCCATTATAACATATGCATGTACATAGAGATGATATATATAACATGTATACCCTAATCCTTTACATGTATTGATAACGAATAATTTTATTAGTTCACGAGTCACTTATTTGAAATGTTCTGATTGTTTTCAGCATTGGAATAAAAAAAAATTGGTAACAGTTTTGTTTGTTTGTTTTTCTGTTTGTGTACAAACATTAGCTATTTACACATTAGATATGGTTCAACCGATTTAATAAAAAATGTAGAGAAAAGAAGAAAAATTTATAGTACTTTAAGACTATGCGAGAAATAAAATAATTGTGCTCGAATGTGAAAAATAAAACATGCATTCCAAATCTCAATTATGATTTTCTTAGTTCCTAACTATATTTATCGAAAGTTTCATGTACATAAAGTTTAAATCTACTTTAAGGATAATTTTAAGCATCATTTAATAGATATGCTGAAATGTAACATAAGTGACAATTGCAATGCAGTATATATATTTTTTTAATTTTACATATTTTTTATACGTGTATTCAAACATCCAATCGTCCAAACCCAGTTTAATAAAATATCTTTAAATAATTTTTAAAACATGACCAAAATGAAAAAATAATTGTATGAATTGATGTATGGGTGTGATGAGCAGGGGATGCAAACATTTTCATACAATTTTTCCGGTCATAAATTTAAAAAAAAAAAGGGGGGTTAAGCCCTATCCATGCATCCGGTGCCTTTGCTAAAATATGCATGACAGTCAGAATTTGATTTAAAGTGTATTAGAACTCAGATCCATCTAATTTGATTTTATAGTGATGTAATTTCATTAATATCACGCAAATTTAATTTCAAAATGAAATACAAATCCTAAAAATACTTCATAAAGTTTATAAAAGTTAAAAGGTCCCTAAAGCATACAATAAATATTTAATTATGTCAATGTATATAAAATCCAAACCGAAAACCGAAGGGGGAAGACTCACTATGGTCAATATGGGGGGAAGTCTCACTATATAGCCATATTTCCCCCCAGGGGGAAGACTCACTATATAGCCAAACTTCCGGGGGGAAGTCTCACTATGGCGGAAGTCTCACTATATGACACCGGCTCTCTGTACTTCTGAGTACTTTGATTTTTATTTTTCAGATGAACAATTTCCATTGTAGTGGAAGGATAAGATTATGGCAGGTAGGTTACTAAACACTACATTAAAACAAAAGAAAAATAAAAAATCATCAGGAAGAAAGAAAATTTGAATACTTTGTATTATAGAAATGTCAGTTGATTGCATTGCAAGATTTGTATTAATTTTTTAATCTTCAAAGTGCATTAAATTTGGGACGAAAGAAACGCAGTTTGAAATATCTTTCAAAGTGCTTTAACAGTGAACATCAAGATTTATTTTTACCAAGGAAACGCTAAACACACTTTTAAAAAATCGTAAAAAACAAAAATTCTGGACTTAGGTTTGTCATATACAGCATTATCTTCTTATATTTCTTAGCAAAAATTTTTGAATTGATCTTCCCTTATAGAGAACGAGAAGCAGGCAGGTAGATTGTCCCTCAGCCCAACTTTTTAAATTATCTTTCCTAACCAAATATAATTTATTTACATATTTAAACTTGTATGACATTGATATACTTTCTCAATAACTTTGAGCTAACGTAAAATAGATGAATTTTTTCTCAGAAAAAGTAAAAGTTTTAAGTGCACGAGGTAAAAATCTCACTCGAGAGGGAAAAAGAGATTTTCATAGTATGGAAAAATCACTCCCTTTTCCCTACGAAAAATGTCACTTATCCACCCCTATATCTACCAAACTTGTTTACAGACAGCTGGATGGAATTAATGAAAAACAAAACAAGAGGCCCATGGGCAACATCACTCACCTGAGTAACTTTGTCCGTGCTGTTCTTTACCAGTTTACCCTCCCCCATAATCCTATTGTGATCCCGCCATACCCCTGGGGCCATGATTTAGACAACTTAGAATCGACACTACCCAGGATACTTCTACATTAGTTTCAGTTTTTCTCAGTGATTCTTGATAAGTGGATTTTTAAAGATTTTGCCTATGTATATTTCAATGTAAAACTTGGATTCCCTATTGTGACCAATCCCTACCCCCAGGGGCTATGAATTCAAAAATTTGTGATGCTACCACATAAGTTTCAGCTTTTCTGGCCAAATGGTTCTTAAGAAGATTTTTGAAGATTATTCTTAATGTAAAACTTGGTTTCTTATTGTGGCCCAGCTCTATCCCCGGGGTCATAATTTGAACAATTTAGAATCCTTACTACCCCAGGATGATTCCATTTAAGTTTCAGATCTTTTGGCCCAGTGGTTCTTGAGAAGAAGATTTTAAAACGACGTCACCCTTATTTGTCTTTTTCTGATTATTTCACCTTGTGAGGGACCTGACCCTTCATTTTGAAAATTCAAACTTCCCTTCACCCAATGTTTTGTACCAAGTTTGGTCAAAATTGACCCAGCAGTTTTTGAGAAGTTCATACGGACGAACAGACCGACAGACGGTCGGACGACGGACAACAGGTAATCAGCTTTCAGCTCAGGTGAGCTAAAAAGAACTAAATTGTGTTATTTATTAAACAATCATTCCTTCATTATTTTAAAAAGTTTTCACATTTATGAGAATTTCCTTTGGGAACAAGACAGCCCCTGAAATTCATTAAAAAACGACATACAGCGATTGCAGAGGCGTATATTGGATGTTATAGACAGAGTCAGCGAATTGGACAATCGAATCGAGTTTATACGGGCCGGTGGTAACGCAGAGGGTTTCCGTTGAGAGGTTCAGACATTGATCAAATGTACGTTGACAAATTAACAAAAGTTGTGAGCACTATTCCAAAAGATATTGGAAAGTTTGTAGCTCTCTTAAGAATGGTAAAACCCTTCGAAGTTCCAAAGGGGTATGTTAAACTTATTGTATTGACACCGTTTTCTCCTCTACAACATATTCGAGAAGCGGCAATAAAATTTTCTAACGAATATTACCTTTCAAATGAGGTTTTCCTGCGCTCTTTCCAAAGCGGGGTAAAACATGGACCCTGTATGTTGCAGAAAGATGATTTTGGTACGGAACACGATAGAGCATTCTGCTTGGAATATAAAGACTGGCCGATCTACGCCAATGAATGGATCAGCAGAAGAAGAGAATATGGATGGCCTTCAAGTGACCTTGTGAAAAAGATTTCGAGAAGTGGATGCCATTTGATGGCCATTGGATCCAAATCTCAAGATTACACTGCATTTACATGTTCTATGTCGAAGGATAATTACCAATGGAAACAGGACCCATTCCAGTGGCGGTTGTCTTTCTCAGTAGCAGAGAAAAAAACTCGTGTACTCATTTAATGACACACAGTTTCTCACATATGGAATTTTAAAACTTTTGAACAATGAGGTGTTCTCTAAAGATTCTATTATGAAAAACTGTTTATTTCTTATTTTTTAAAAACATTAATGTTCTGGACGATCGAAGAGACACCATCAAATTACTGGAAACCTGAACGACTTGTGTTTTGTGTCGGGGTTTGTTTCAAACGCTTACTTGAATGGTTGAATATTGGGTTTTGTCCCAATTATTTTATTAAAGAAAATAATATGTTTCAGGGTAGAGCTCAAGAAAGCGAATTAGAGTACACATTTGACAATCTCTCTGAAGTTTACAAAGAAGGTTGAAGGTGTTTACTTCGGTGTCATTCTTTACCGTATTTAAAAAAGTGTTTGGAGGATGCACGACGAACAATGCCGCCTACGTATCAAAATGAAGATTTCAGATCATTGGTATGTTCTAGAAGACACATTGAAAAGGAAGAAAAAGAAGAAACCCGCGACGTTGGAGTCTTCAGCGAAATTAATTCAATGATTGTAGCCATTCCAGGGATAGATCCATTAGAGAAAGAGCTCCGAAATTCTGTAACAATTGAAATGACTGAAGACTTAGACCAGGTGGATTTGGATATTTTGCGATTACGCAGGTATCAAAATCTTTGTCATCTAGCTCTAATATACCTAAACATGTCACTTAAGAAAACCACTACACGCAGCAAGTACAGGTTAATCAAACGAGCCCTTTCCTACTGGAACCAAGCTCGATTTGCCGACATCAGCAAAGGGAATTTAACACTTGCAAGAGCTCATTATTGCCAGGGAAGATTCTCACGAGCTTTGTATTATATCAGGGACTATGAAGAAATAATAGCTAAAAATCTTGGTTTCTTGTACTTAAGCATCCGATATGGTCTCCATACGGTTGGGAATTATCGGACAAGTTTTTGTGGACGCAGACTGAGTTCGCTAGAAAAAGCTTCACTCGCAGTTTCATATGATTTTGAAGTCTTTTCAGTGATGCCTCTTCTCCCAAATGAGCTAGCCCTTGAAGTATGCATGGTGAAAAAGACCGATTTTCGCCTATGTATTCCACCAAAAATGTACTCTTTATATTTGAAAATACTTTGTTATTCCCAGTTAGGCAATTATGGTAAGATTAAAGAAATATTCCCTCTGCTAAAAAGCCATCTCTCCACGACGAACAGAAGAAGTGAGCATTTGAACTGTATCATGATTGCAGACACAGCACTTAAAATTGGGAACTATGAAGAGGCTGTGCAATATTATGGTCTGGCTCATAACAGCAAGAGAAGATTAATCAGGGGACAAAGTGATATCTCCGAGTATCAATCAAGAATGTCCGTACTGTTTTACATTGCATTCATGCTTCGACTTCTATTGTGACATTTCCGGTAAACAAGAAAATAGTAAAATAATTTACAGACTAATAAGTGAATATATTATGTTTAACGAATCATTTTGATGAATTTTCTTGATTTTTTTTTTTTGTGTTTTTTGCTTGATCTGAGGGATCAAGATAAAACTGTATACTGCTTTTATAATTGTACATTATTTCGGGGAGTGGGGGGGTTCAATATCAATATTGCAACATTACAAAGTGAACTGAACACAAATGCAGCACGTTCAATAAAATAAAACGATATATAAAGGACTATGTATCACTCGTAGCAGCGACAAAAAGGAAGCGAAAGGTGTAACGAATGTAGAGGATTTATATACCACAGTGACGATAGAGGAAACGGGAAAATTAATATGGCGTATGTCTATATTCAAGATAAAGTCGTGGTCAGTATCCAGACTTGAATTGAAAAAAGTGTTTTCTGCACGTTGTTTGTTCATTAAAGACACTTGCTTTATTTAAATTTCTTCATCATCAAAAATAAATACTAACCCATACCAGAGGTACAGTGACCTCTCTTTTAATTGATGCATTCCTATTCAACACAATGTGGATCAAACCTCAAAAGAATCCTAGTTTAATTATTAAACACACGTACACATGTACAGCATCTTTAATTTGGATTACTGCTCAACATTTTCCTGGCTGCAAACGAACTTCATCCAAGAAGAAAGACGTATTCTTCTTCTTTATGTAATTCTTGTCGTGGGGCGGTACTATGTTGCAATGGTAGGGATTGCAGCATGAAAATTTTATTATAATCTGCAAAATTTCATGGAAATTGAGTTAATTGTCAAATTGAAAATTCAAAAATGACCGGGTGATAGTAAATGCAAAAATATTATTGTTGTAATTAATAAATTTTCTTACACCCTTTCAAACAATTAGTACAATATTCACATAAATATGAATTTTAAAATCCTACTACAGTATCATTTTCCTCGTATACCCAATAATCAAATTAAAAAAATTAATATCAATAGGCACTAAATTTTGATTCAAAGTATTTTCTTCTTAGTTAAAACTCCCTCACTTGTCCAAATCCTTGTGGCACGTTGACACATTTAGATCCTGTGATTCCCTCGTAGTGACCGAAGTTTTGGTTGTAAAGAGTCTTAGAATGTTTATGTAGTCCCTTCCATACCACGGTCAGGTAATTGTTCACCTTAAATCTGTGGTATCGATGCCGGGCTTTCTGTGTGTAGGAGAACGTTAATTTATAGGGTTTTCCTGCAAGTTTACAAAAATTACATAATTTTACAACCGTGTGAACACCTTCAAACATCTTTGATAAATTAATACTGATGTTTTTGTTTTTTATCAGAAATGTACATGATTTTGATTAAATATTTTGTGCATCATAAGACAGTCCCTAACCTAAATATAGGTCCTCACTGGTTACGCGGATTGTCTTACTATATTTGGCTCTCGCAGCAAGAAAGTGATGTTGCTGAAAAATAATCCAGTTTATTTTTTACTCTTTGTAAATATGGACAATAGATGAATTTAACTGAAATAATAAAAAAAAAATTAACAAATATTTGGAATCTTACAAATTTTAAGGCCCAGTATCCGGTGGTAAGATCTACATGTGTTGGCTTCAGGAAGCAGTCGGTGTAGTGGGAATACCCGCAGTTATCTCCTACAAAAGATAAAATGCTACATTCGATACTCATATTCAACAAGACAAATTGAGGCCTATAAAGTTCTTGTTGATTTCCCCCCTTTGAATCTCTTACCAATAGCGTAGGGGTGAATTAATTTATGCTTGTGAGATTTAACTCTAAATAATACTTACTTCACGAGAAAAAAAACCCAGAACTTTTCAAAAAGCAGACATTTAAGGAAAAATAGGTTTTATTTGCACCAAGTTACCTGTTGCGATGCAGAAATTCTTGAACTACTATTGAAAGGGAGAATTACTATTTATCCATTGCAGAAATTTGTCGAGAAACACCAATTTAAAATGTTTCGCCCAATAGAGAGAGCTTGCTTATTACGATTTCTTGAATGCATCTTCCCACTTACGCGTAAGTTTTGTGTTCAAAAAAATTGAACTTCTTTCTTGATTTTACAAAAGCAAAAATCTACCTTTACAGTGTTTTCTCACAATTAACATGATCGGAAAAATCTCCATGAAATCTTAATAATGAAGAGAATTTTCCCCTTAAGTCTTTATAATGAAGAGAATTTTGTAAGTATATACCGGTATCTACCTCTATACTGGCAGTTGTATCCAACGTAACTTCCGGTACAGGAACAAACGCATTGTCCTCTTTCTATCACCACACTCCCCCCGTGCTCACAGACGACGCCTTTACATCGACCTGTAACAATACACATCTCTTACTAAAGTCTGGCCATTCCCTCCTCGAATAACTGTATCTCTTCGTAATACCCCCCCCCCCCGCATTAGAATAAAAAGGAAATCATAATTATCTTCTGAATTTTAATCTGTATTTATGAATTGTTCTCTATGCTGTTCTATATCCCATTAAATGATTTTTGATATCATTACCTAGCAATATCACCTACTTCTTCTGCTTTGCTGAATGGCCTTGTGTCTTTCTTCTGCGTTGTCCTCTCCGTCTGAATAATCGGTCAGAGAATGAATCTCGTGTATCTCATGCACATCTACTCCATGATAGCCATGCTACAAGAAATTAAATTATTAAAAATTATTGTAATGAATTATTAAAACAATGAAGGAGTACCTTTGCATAACAGGAGGCCCATGGGCCATATCGCTCGCCTGAGTAACTTGACCATGCTGTTCTTAACCAGGTTCCCCCTTATAATACCTACTGTGACCCGACCCTATCCCCAGGGGTCATGTTTTGGACAATTTAGAATCTGCACTACCCCAGGATATTTCCACATACGTTTCAGCTTTTCTGGCCCAGTGGTTCTTGAGATTATTAAAGATTTTTCCTATATACATGTATTTCAATGTAAAACTTGGAATCCCTATTGAGGTCATGATTTGGACAATTTTGAATCTATGTACACTACCCCCAAGATGCTTTTACATAAGTTTCAGCTTTTCTGGCCCAGTGGTTCTTGAGAAGAAGATTTTTTTTCCTATATATTCCAAAGTAAAATTTGGATTTTTTTTTGGCCCAGTGGTTCTTGAGGAGATTTTTTGATGACCCCACCCTTTTTATATTTTTATGATTATCGCCCCTTGTAAAGAAACTTGTTCCTTCATTTTTGCAAATTAAAGTCCATTTTACACAAGGATGCTTTGTACTAAGTTTGATTAAAATTGTCCCATGGGTTTTGAGAAGAAGTTGAAAATGTGAAAAGTTTACAGACGGACGGACAATGGGTGATAAGAAAGATAACTTCAGCTTTCAGCACAGGTGAGCTAAAATGGAAATGGGGAGAAAAAACGTTTCTATTCAGATTTTGACTTTAAGTTTTCAGTTATATGGTCACAAGTATCGATGCAAAAATCAGAAAACATCTGGAAACCATTTAATGCAAGGTTAAATCTTCTGGTCTTTACCTTTGTATCTCAAAATCAGTTGGGTCTTCTTTAAGTCGTAGAGAGCAATGATATAAAATTTTATTGCAAAAATTACAAAAGAAATAAGATCATAGTGTCGTTATCATATCATCTGGAAACCATCTTGTGCAAGTTACGAATTTGTGACCATGACGTTTGACTGGTACATGCATCTCAAAAAGTCCAGGGTATGCAATAAAATTTTATATTTTGAGATTAAAATCTCAAAGGTCTAAATTTTAAATACTGCAGAAAAATATATTCAATATTCTTTAGGGTTTTTCAATGAAATTATATATACTCTTTCCTATGACAAAAGTGTTATTCACAGACAGACAGACGATTGAACACATTCAACAGTCCCAAATACATGTTAGCATAAAAGTAAGGATAGCTACATGGCACAATCTGTAGTTAAAATACATTTTTGCTAACTATGACCCATTGCTCCCCCCTAACAAAATCTTTATCATCGGAAACAAAACTTGATTTCAAATCACTTACTCGTGTTAGTCTTAATTAAAAATACTATATTTCAAAGTTATTTATCAAAATATTTACCTCTATGCCCTGCCCTTGGTTTCTAGCAGCATAGTAAATTGCCGAATTGAGTTGTTGTATAGTCTGGTCTTTCTTTTCTGGTGGATTTAGAATATCTCTAAGTTGCTTGCTGATGTAGGAAGCTTCAAACTTTGGCATGAAAATGTACAGCATAAAAATGCCTAAAATAATATTACTTTTAGACGGCATTTTCTAACATCTGAAAAAAATACATATGACAAATCTTTAATCAGAGATTAAAAACACAGCGGTTTATTTCAAACTCGCTTAAATTATGAATAACTTGCTTACAAAATATCTCCGTCTCCAGATACCTCCTGACTTGTATGTTTTACGGAGAATGACATATTGTACACAGTTCTCTATGGTAAATATCCACGTTATTCGCACAATTAAACACAACAGGTAGAATTGTAGATCGGTAATACTGAAACATATAAATACTGGGGTAAATATAATCTTCTATATGTTTTATCCCTTTGTGTTAAAACATGTAGAAATAAATGAATTACTGTGGTACATTAACGCGGGGATTATCAAGACTTTAAAAAGGGTTTTCCAGCGAAATCAATTTTTTGATCGTTCAGGACAATCCGAAAATAGAATAGAATAGAATACTGTAACGCACATATTTTCGAAGGGTCAATTTTTCGTGGTTTGAGGAAAATATATTGGTTCATGGGGATTCGATTTCGTGGTTGAAGAATCTTTCAGTACACTAGTAATTACATGTAATTATATATGTGAAACATTGCATTGTGGTGGACATTAATTCGTGGGTCTTTTCATACCTTGAAAACCACGAAAAATAAACTCCCATGAAAATTAGTGATATCACAGAATTTATTCAACTAATTTGGGCCTATTCGAATGAGTGGTATCACCTATTTAATTTGAATAAGTGATATAACTTACTCGAATAAGTGATATCACGAATTCAAATTGAGTAGGTGATATTACCTATTCAAATAAGTGATACCACCTATTCGAATAAGTTTTATCACTTTTACGAATAGGTGATATCACCAATTCAAATCAAATAGGTGATATCACCTATATTTGAAAAGGTGATACAGGCGCGGATCCAGAAAATTTTTCCAGGGGGGGGGTCCACCCCAGTCAAAAGAAAAATCCAATCCCAGAAATTTCTTGACAAGCCAAAAAAAAAAAAAAAAAAAAAAAAACTCGCCCAAACGTCAAAAACCTATTTCGTGGTGGTGGTGGTGGTGGGGGGATGTAGTCTATGACTTCTATTCCCTCAAATCTTTCACTTTTCGTACCCATTTCACACATATTCGCATTTACCAGGGGGGGGGAGGGTGTCAGCGTTTTCCAAGGGGGGTCCATAGTAACTTTTTTCTTGCTTTAGTATATAATAACATTTTTTTAACCTTGTAAATTCCGGGGGGGGGGGTCTGTCCCCCCGACCCCCCCCCCCCCCTCCAGATCCGCGCATGTGATATCACTTTTTTGAATAGCTGATATCACCTTTTCGAATAGGTGATATCACTTTTTGGCTGTAAATACCAAAACGGTGCCTCATACAACAAACTAAGAATCTTCATTTGACATAAAAAATCCATGAATCACTTTAATGCGGACATTATAGCAAAAAAAAAAATGCAATTTATCCTCAGTCGGACTTGAGCTCAGGTGCAGTAACGACAGAATCTCTCAGTAAGTACTGCGGAGAATTTCATCATAGTGCCCCAAATCAATTTAAACGATGAATGCGTTTCATGGAGCACTATAGTTAACTAGCCGAGACTCGTAACACCTGATTCAAAAGTGGGGAGGGGGGGCAATTAACTTCCCAGAAAATCTGACAAGCAGAAAAAACACTTATTAACTGTCCCAGATCCTGAAATTTGTCAGTAAAAATGACAAAAAAGCGACAAAAGGGGGGCTAGCATCTGAAGGAAAATACTATGCTCAGAAAAAAAGGGGGCGGACCCCATGTATCTTCCTTTGTTCCTGAGGAGCCTGGGGCCCGTTTTATAAAAGAATTTACGACAAAGACCAATAACTGTATTGTTGAATTTTTGCAATATTCATTATTTTGTTCCAAAAAAGTTATCATTAGATTTGAATGTTTGTCGTAGACATAAGTTCTTTTGTAAAACGGGTCTTACGTTTACTCTTTGGAAAACATGGATCCACGCCTGTCCGTCCAATTGAAACCGAAAGTAGAGTGGTTTTAGATCAGATACGCAAATCAACAGGAAGATCTTTAGATGTAGGCATTAGCTGACTTTTAAATGCATATAAAGGTAAATAATTTCAATTTGCAGTAATTTTAAAAGTACATAACCAATCATGTTCGTGTTTTGTGGGAATTTCTGAAAACGCACATGACAAAAATACCACGTCAGGCACGTGATACCGTAATCACAACAGAAAACACTTTCTGACTGACCTGAGAAAGATGAAGGTGCTAGCCCTGATCCTGGCATATTGTGTGGGGATAGCAGTGTCCATCCCCAGAGACGTAGTGTTCCCACCCCTAGAGGAAGGCGGGAAGAACTGGGCACTACTGGTGGCAGGTTCAAATGGCTGGGGGAATTACAGACATCAGGTGTTGTAATGTTTATTTATTGTTCCCTTTTTCTTTGTCTTTTTCATTTCCCATTTCTCCCTAAATGTTTACTGCGTGTTATTTTCATTCAGTTGAGCAAAGAAAAAGGAATTTTAAAAAAGCCTGACAGCAATTAATAATTTTGAGTTCTCTTTTGACTGAAAATGTATCGGGCCTATTCTGATTTTAAGTTCTTTTTTCATGTACATGGAGCAGGACCTATACATGCCTTTTAAGGATTTATTGATTTAGGCCTATATGACAACTCAAAGACAAATACTCAAATATTTAAATATATTTAAAGAAAGGTAATTATAGTACATTACTTGTCTGATGCATATTATTTTTTTCTACCATTCATCTTTGCGGTCATCATACTCACACATAAAAAGACATTATACTGATTATACATGTTTTACATGTCTAAAACAAATCAAAAATGTAAAGCAAGGAGGAATGGGTTGAGATACATATTGATCAGTAATCTTAAAAGAGCAGTCAGTTGAAATCATGCATTAAATATCTATAGTCTCCTATCATGTGAATTTAATTGGAAAATAATTTTTTTAAAAAATGGTTTAACTATAGTTGATTTTTCACTCATTTTAAAAAACATGCTGTCGTAAAATGAAGTTGTCCTAAAAAATTGTTAGTGAAATATAAATGTTTTTGCAGTATTATTTATGTATTCTGGATAAATTTTAGTCTAAGAACAAACACTATGCATGTAATATCCCTTATCTGAGTCATAAGATAAAGATACACAGACTGAAGATTAATTTTATGCAAAACTTCTGATAAACCTATCCCAGTACCTGTTACAAGGTTAATAAATATCTTATCGTTCCAATGTGTGATGAAAACTGATACGTACTGTTAACCTTCTATGCTAATGAAGGAACCATATAAAATATAGCATGTGATATTGTTTTTAGTACAAGTTCAATATCAAAATTAATTCAAGAGCATAATAAATGCATGATTTAAACTGACAGAGACATAACAATGATGTGAAGGCTATTTATAGTTTGTTGAAGAGTATTTACTGGAATATTAAAAAGGCATTTGGTAAGAAAGGTGCACCTCAATACATTTCTATAATTGCATACCGTATATACTCGCCTATAAGTCGGTCCGCCTATAAGTCGGTTGTATTTAATAAGCTTTCATTTCAGATGGACTGATCTCATATAAAACCTTACTTTTGATAGCTCGCCTATAAGTCGGACAATGAGTTTAAGACCAGAGATTAACTCCCAAAAAACCGACTTATAGGCGAGTATATACGGTACTTTAACTGCAATAACAAGAAGGAAATAAAACAGTCCAATGCACATCATACTTGAACAAAAGTTTGATACCCCAAAAGCTATATCCTAAATACACTTTTACATGAGGATGTTGCTAAAAGCTTTCAATTAAAAAAAAAAAGAGATTTCCTGACTTTCTTTCTTTACTTTCCTGTTCTTTCCTCTCTGTACTTTTCTCCCAACTCTCCACCACTTTTCTTTTCTGAGGCACACCCTCTTCAAGAGTTCTAGCTGTTTCCCTGCCCTCCTTCCCTCTTAACTTTTTTCACTCCATTAAAGACCATTCCTTTATTTCGTTTTGAAAATTTAAAAATTTCAGCTTACAGGCTTATACATGTTTGGCATGAAATTTATGTAACTTGGTGGATCAAATCAAAATTTTTCTTAGAAATACCATATAATCGCTATTTACCACCCTGAACACTTACAAAAATGCGAAAAGGGGGAGGTTATTTTGGTTTTCTAGTTACAATTTTTATGTCATATTTTTACTTCGAAAAATCTTTTGAAAAAAAAAAATAAATTAGAGGCTGACTAAAAGATTGTCTAACTTTTCTGTAAGTTAAAATAATCCTCAAAATTATGCTATATGATTCATTTTTTTCTCCAAGTAATTAGAGACTACACAAGGAAAACAAATTTTTTAGGTAACTTTCACTTTCAGAAATATACTCAGAGACTTCAAAAACGCCTATATGAATTATAAAACAAATTCACAGCTTTGATTATCTAATATTTTGCCTAATAGATATATTGTGTTTTAAACATTTTGGCATGTATCCATATCATCGATAAACGAAATCACTCATCCGTAACTCAGCCCGTCTCACCCGTGCTCACTTTACTTAAAGCTGAACACTACTCGTAAAAACGCATAGTCCGCCATATTTCCTGTTCTTCAACGCTCTCCCTACAACCCGTATATAAGAAGCAGATCGCTTATCAGTTCAATGTATTTCACTGTAGAGATCTGACGAGTTTAGACGTACTTCTTTCACTGCCATGCTACTCGGATGCGAGAAAAATAATCAGAAATTATCAAATTTTTTCTAACAGGATAAAGGTATCATGAAAAATACAGGTCAATACATTACTTACAAACAGAAAATGCACTTAAAAACAAGAAATAAACGCAAAAAATATAAGACCACGAAAGGAGTACTTCATGTAGGCCACGAGTCTCGAGTGTGCAAGCGGGTGTAACGACATTGAACGGTTTATATACCCGTCTGACAGCGCCTATTTATGAGAAGGGTTCAGCTTTAAAGCCGTGCGCATAACAAACAGATGTCAAGATGTCTTCATTAGGCAATATCATCTTCATGCCAGGTTTATGACGTCTGCTTCAAAGTCAAAAAATGTTATAGGGCGTCATGGGAGACATATCCATCCCAGAACTGTGAGACGACGATTGAAAGAACAAGGAAAATTGTGTCAACGTCCATTGAAATGTAATGTCCTTACTCATACTTATGGCTGTTAGAGTGTCCCTCAAAATAATCAAGGATAACTTGATATTATGATTGATTGCTCCCCACACCATAACGCCACCTCCACCGAATCTGCCATGCTGAATGACACAGTTTGCAGCGTGACATTCATGTCGCCGCCTGTAAACCCGTTGTCTGCCATCAGCATGGGATAAGTTGAATTTCTGTTCATCGCTGAACACTACATCACACCAGTTTTGATGATTCGCAAACATATTCCATGCCCATATGATGCGCAATCCTGTAGACTACAAGCGGGTTGGCATTGACGTCTTTTAACCATCTTTCCAGCTCGTCCCAGACGTGTTCAATGGGATAAGGTCGGGAGATCGAGCTGGGAAAAAATGATTTTTAATATATTTCCTACATTATGAAACATAATGTACCAATGACAATAAAAACAATTTCAATAGGCGTTTTTAAAGTCCCCGAGTATACATACTGATTAGGTCATTCTTAAAATCTTATACTTTCAGAAATACTTTACATACGAGTTAACCAATAACCAGCTTTGATTTTCACTTTATTCAAATTATAGTGCAATTTCGATTTCCCGAGAACTGAAAAAGGCTGAGGGGGGCGCTTATAGGGGCAGGGGCGGTTAATAGTGATTATACGGTATAAACTTTAAAATGTTTGGTTTCTTGTTTTCATGTACATGTAGTTCAAGATTTGAGAAGCAGCACTGTAAGGTGTCACTGTAAGCAAAATAAGAGAGATATGAATTGAAACATAATCAACAACAACAAAAAAATATTGTGCGAACACATTTTAAATGTACTTTTTTCAGTCTGATGTTTGTCATGCATACCAAATCCTGAAAAATCATGGAATTCCTGATGAACAAATTGTTGTCATGATGGTAGACGACATAGCAGATAATAAAGAGTAAGCGTTAGTTAACAAGAAAGACACCATAATATCCATGAAATTGGCAACATGCAAACATAAACATTTTTACTTACAAACATCATTCAATTAAAGCAAGCTTACATGTATATATACATTTATAAACAACTTCATGCTAGTACGAAAGTTATGGAAATAACATGTCACTGAAGTAATGTCATGCTGTTAAATGATTCATCTTTATTAAATAATGAAAGGAATAATTAATTTCAGAAACCCTACCCCTGGTAAGATTATAAACAGACCCGATGGAGATGACGTCTATCATGGAGTCCCTAAAGACTACACGGGGTTGGAGGTAAGGTATATTATGGACATCTACATTATTGTCTTGGATATTGATTATTTGGGGGACATATTTTAGGTAATTTTTGTGTCAAACTTGGTCTGCCTAAAAATATCCTGAGAATTTCCACTTCTTTCAGGAAGTAGTTCCAGATGTGTTCTTTAAGGTGCTACAAGGCCAGAAGGATGAACTCCTAGCTAGTGGTATTGGTTCTGGAAAAGTTATTGATAGGTGAGTGAAGATTTTTGCCCCCTGTGAGGTCTGTCTTTCTGTTTAGCTGTATTTCTGTCTGTCTGTAACACTTTTGTTTCCGAGTGACATCTGGAGAAGCTTCGAGCTTTTGTAATGAAATTTTACACAGCAACTCCCTATGGCCTATGGGCCTATTGATTTTGAGGTCAAAGGTCAAGGTAATAAATTCTGTCTGTTTTAACACGTTTGTGCAATATCTCAAGAAGCTTTTGAGCTTCTGCAGGGAAATTTTATACCCTAAAATCTTGAAAATAAGCCGCGGCTTATTTTAAGTTTTGGTAAGAAAGTGGGGGCTTATTTTCAAGACCGGCTTATTTTCAAATTGCGGCTTATTATCAATGCAAAAAACTGGTAAGAGAAGAGAGCAGTCTTGTATTCATTGGCGTTTCCCGGTGTACGTTCTTTTAGGATCATCTACTTTATATTTTGAGAATGCCGATCCCGAAAAGTTAATTTCATTGTATACAGCATATGAATTTACATGAAATATAGACTTGTTTTAAAAAAGTAAAAATAATATATAAGATATCCGCTTGCAATTGAATTACTTGATAAATTAATCAAACAAACACATATTTAAACAACTCAATTTTACGGTACATTGAAATGTAATTACTACCAAGCCCTGCCGATCAGCAGGTTCTTGCCTCGGGCAGTATTACCTGGCAGTTAAATGCTTTACAAACAAAAACTTCCTTTTATCCATTTACTTATTTAATCATTACCACCTTATAACACATCGTTAGCTTGTACAGGTCTAGATGAGATAATTATTGTTTTGACAATTTCATGAAAAAAAATCACCATTTTAGCTGGTTCCGCAATTAAGTTTTTTAGCCAGTAAAAATTGGTAAAGGTTAAATGAATTAAAGAAAGATAACGTTTTATTTTGCACAGTAAATAAATATCGTCAACGTTTTCACTCTTCAAATTTTTAAGACGAGCAAATCGTCTTTCCTAAATGGCATTGTCATGACCGGCTTATTTTTCAAAACAGGCTTATTTTCGAGTAATTTTTAATGTAAGAAATAGATGGCTTATTTTCAAAACCGGCTTATTATTAAATCCGTCTTATTTTCAAGATTTTAGGGTATCTATGGCCTAAGGATGACCCCTTTTTATTTTGAGATCAAAAGGTTAAGACTCAAGACTTATACATTCTTTGTGGGTGTAAAACTTTCATTTCTGGTCGATATCTCAATTAAGGGAAGAGCTTTTAAGCTTTGCCATGAAATTTTGTATTTTAACTCCCTATGGCCTGTGTGTCCTTATTAAAGTGTCTGCCCCCCTCCCCTCCCACTTTGAACCCCCCACCCCCTAGGTTCTTGAAATCAACTTGTTTGGTTTGAATTTTGACCTTGCATTTATCAAACATTTACTTGCTACAGTGATATGTGTATTGAGATTTTAGGAAAAAAAATGTTTTAAGATGTAAAGTTTTCTTTGTAATATGCTAATTGATTCATTGATTCTGATGTTGTAGTGGCCCAAAGGACAATGTCTTTGTTAACTTTGTAGACCACGGTGGTCCTGGTATTATTGCATTTGGACGCAAATTTGTAAGTGCATATAGGACTTTAACATACTATTTTTTTTCCATTTTTTTTTCTACATAAATGTAATATAATAATTGAAGTGTTTGAGAACTGTACATGTATATGACTAGCATATTTTAATTTCAAAATGGGTAAACTCACTTGCTAAGTCAGATAAGAGATATATGCTATTTGTAAAATTAATTATTTATCACTGTCTGATATGGAAAAAAAGAACAACTGTATAGCATTGAGTGTATTTGAAAAAAAAAACCCATTAATGTGTTGATTACTGTAACATTATAGCTTCATGCCATGGACCTCATAGAAACCTTGGATAACATGCATAAAGAGAAAAAGTTTGCAAAGGTATTTTGAAGGATTTTCTAACTGGTTTATCTTGTGTTTCAATACTGTTATGTAATTTGTATTTCAATACTATTATGTAATGAATTTAGAATGTTTTGGTTATATGTTTACCATCTTACAAGAAATTGTTGTTCCCACAGATAATATATTAACAGTGATGACACTGAAAAATGAGTAAAGAAGTGGGGTTGATTGTTATTTTGGATTTCTTCATGTATATCCAGTTTTAAAAGTATTTTAAGTGAACAATGGTTTTATTGTTAGTGAAGAAGGTGGTTATAAAATGAGATGTAGCAAATTAATTGAATCTTAAAAGTCTGTAATGCAAAGGTAAAAATGATTGCTATTTAAAACTTTATAGTCTGGGAAATCACATTTTTCATGGGCAGTTCTTTGCTGTTTTTGGTGATAAATTCCTGTCCTCCACAAATTATTCAAGTTTTAGACTATCAAGTTTGTCTGCCAACCCCAAATGAACGAAATTCTGAAGATTTTTTTTCAATATTTTTCTTTAAACCACAGCATCGATGAAAGATACTAAAAATATAACTTCTTAATTTGCACACATTTTGTACTTGCTTTCAGCTGCTGTTTTACTTAGAAGCCTGTGAATCAGGCTCTATGTTCCAGTATCTACTGCCTAAAAATAAAAACAGTAAGTGACCAGCAATTTTTTTTAATCATATTGTTTGTAGAATTTTTCTAAGCACTTGGCAGCTGTCTACCTGTAAATTAAGCTAAACTTTATAAATTATTGTTGAAATATATCTAAACATGCCTCCTTCTCTCTCTCTCTCTCTCTCTTGATCTCCCTGTTCATTCCATGTATCTCGCTCTTTCATTTTTTGCCCTCTTTCTTATTTCTTAATGTCTGTCCTTTTGTTGGTTCCTCCTTGCATTTCTTCCTCTCCCTATCTCTGACCTGCCTTTCACTATCTCTGTGTTAATGTTATTACAGTTCTGGCTGTGACAGCCTCTAATGCCACTACCTCATCCTATGCCTGTTACTTTGATAAGACAAGGAAGACCTTTCTGGGGGATGTTTTTAGTGTTAAATGGATGGAAGACTCTGATAAGGTCAGTTTACTTTCTCTTCACAGGTTCTTGAAGAAAATATTTGAAGCTTAAGAAGCACCCTAGTGCTTACATATTTATTTTCAAGAGTTGAAAGATGAAGATAAATTTGAATTGATAATATTCAATGTTAGTCAGGATAGGAGAATTTATCATCAGATTTCCTCAAAGCTTCCCCTTGGCTAGTTCAAGCTCAATTCATACAGGCTACATGTCATCTTCATGATTAGAACTAGGAAAAAAAATAGTTCTCTATCAGATTTTTAATTTCCTGTTTGTCTAATGATGTTTTGACAGGAAAATCTAAACAAGGAGACAATTGAAAAGCAGTTCAAGATTGTCAAGAAGGAGACTAATACCAGTACTGTCTGTCAGTATGGAGACCTGGTAATAATGCTCACTTAATACATATACAATGTACACGTTTAGGAAGATAAAGATAAGAACTCAGCCAAATATAGATAGTCTGTATTAGTAAATATTGATTGAAATCACATGAAAAAAAACCACAAACAGTACTTTGTAAATGGTTTGCAAATCTAGGTCTCAGTGTCCCGATTCATACATATAAAATCTACATTTAAATTTTTTATAGAGCAGAACAGAACCTGCTTCATGGTCAGTGAATCACACAGCTCACCAGAATGATGTTCACTAAAAGCTCCATATTTTATAGATGGTTTAAGAAATAATGAATTGAAAAAAAATCAAAATGGAACAAAAATGGACTTATTTAGGAAATAAATATACAAGAAAGGCATACTACAATGTACATTGTAATTAGTGTTTATGATGTTGAATCCATGGATATAATGATCCTTCTGTTGCTCTTTCAGAAAATGGACTCTTTAATGGTGGCAGAATTTCAGGGATCAGGCCAGTCCAATCAAGTTGTTTTACCCATTCCTGACCCAAATGTAGGTCAAAAGTAAACATAGAATGAACATTGGAAATGTTTGCTTAAAATGTCCACATTTACAAAACTGTTTCTTTATTCCAAGGTTGGAGCAGTACCTTCAGAAGATGTTGATCTGCATATCAATATGAACTTGTTCAAACTGGCAACAACAACTGAAGAGAGAAAATACTACTCCGAAAAAATAGCCCAGGAATCCATAGTAAGTCGATGGAGACCTGAGTGTTTTGCCTCCTTTTTATCTATTAATCAAATACATGTAATGGTTTTACTTTGCATTTACATAAATATATTGTATGCATATACATAAAAAAAATATAAATGACTCTTAATGCTACCATTTTGTTTGGAAGACAAGTTTATGGCATAAATTACTATTTCTATAGAGACGAGGAAAAGTTGCACCCCTTATACAGAAGATTGTTTCCATAGCAACAAACAATAACAACAAACAGGTTGAGAGGATCCTGAAGGCGCGGATGGGTTTGTTTAGGAATGAGTGTTATAAGGCAGTGGTAGAGCATCTGGCTGACACCTGTCCCCAGCTAGAACTGAGAGAGGTGGGTCCGCATTACACAGAAGTGTATCCAGCTTCAGCAGTTTTTGTTTTTAAAGATTTGTAAATAATCACAAAAAACCTTGTTCTCCTCCTTATGCACCCATCTTAAGTTGTAATAAGTGGCATACATTTGAAGACAAGGGATTTGTCTATAAGTACATGTAAGTGCAGATATAGAGTTTGATGGTCTGGAAAAAATTGGGATGGATGACCAGAGAGCTGAGGTGCCATCTGTTGAAAAAGTGTTCATTTATTGTGAACAAAGATGTGCGCTGTTTCTCCATTGTTTCTCAGTATTATTAAGCTGCCATCTCAGAATGCTACATGTACTAACTTTGTGATTTGATCATATTACCACCCGCTTGAAAAGTGGGTGGGTATATAGTAATCGGGATGTCCACCTGTCCATCTGTTATGCTTTGGGGTACCCATCTCTTATCCGCAACTCCTCTCATACCACTGAATGAAATTTGATGAGACTTTCAAAGAATCTTTAGTACATATTGCAATTGTGCACCTATTTTACTTTTTGATCCAACACATATTTTGGGTTTCCCATAGCAAAACATGGACACTGCCATTATATTCATATGGGAGGCATAGGGTATCATTTAGTAAGCTCATTGCTCACAGTACTTCTAGTTTTTTTTTACGACTTTCATAACATTTCCCACAGAATCTACATTTACATGTAAGAATATGGCTTGCCAAATTGTCTTTCAGTCCAAAATGACAATATCATTAGACAAAAGTTTTTATGGTCATAATTTCAGGCTCAATAGGACAATTAAAACAATTGTGGGGAATGTTTATTGTGGGAATAGTAAATAAAATGTTGCAGGAGAACAGAGTAAGTAAAAATTTGAGATGACAACTTAAATACATGTATATTGGGATAAATCATGAAAAGGGCACTTACTTTTGTGTGCAATAAATATGTACCTTTTCTCTTGTTGGCACTGTAGCTGTCTGATTGTTCATCCCATATTTTCAGACCAATGAGCTACAGACCTATGGCTAGTTCCTAAGAAGTTCATTTCCAACTCCATGCTTCTCCCAATCCCATCATTTAAGATTTTGCATTTTGGTTCTCTTTTGCTTCTGAAACACTTTTAGGAATATTTGTGAAGTTTTTTTTTTCAATTCTTCTATTTTAGCAATTTGGATATGCTCTCAAACACCTGTATGCCTTTGTGAACCTATGTGAAGAGAGTGTGCCAACTGACACCATTCTGGAAGCCATCACAAAGGGATGCAGCCAATAAACATTGCCGATTCTCCTGCTGAATATTCAGACATTCCAGTCCACAAAAAACGTGCTAATCAAAAATTGTATCATGTTTGTATCGTAACTTGTGACTTAAGCTTCTGTGATAAAAGAAATGTCTGTATTTAATCAGAGTGATATATTTTTAATTCAAACCACATTATTGCTTCTGTATTGTTATTTAAGTTTAAGTGATGGTTGTTATATTTTGTAGACTACTTTTTCTTCAGTGTTTGCAAAATACAGTGCAATTTTTAGTGCTAGCTGAATACATATATTTCCCGGTTATTTCATGATTGTTGATTTGTTGCCAAGGCTTAATGTAGTTGTGAACCTTCTCAAGTTAAATAAATATTTTACAGTAAGATCAGTTTTGTTTGTTTTCAGGTCAAGAATTGAAAAACATCATGGATCGAAAATATTATTGTGAACTATATTTAACTCAGAATAACTTAATTTTGCAAACCATGACATTATTTTTTTAAACAACAGAATTAAAACAAAACCAGTGAATTTTAATAGTAAATTAAAGGTTATTTTTCACAGGTAATTAATGGCAATGTAGTTTGTCCCTTCATTAATGGGCTGGAAGGGAAGACGGGCTTCTGTGGTTGTTGAAATAATTTACAGAACTTTTATAATCCTAAACAAAAATTATATTATGATGGCAAAGCATAATGAACAGTTCGTAATATTGTATAAACATTAATATGTAAAGTTAACAAATGACTTCCTTAATAAGTGATTCAATTAATGCACTGTAGCTCATTATTCTTACTGATATGGAGAGGCACATACAGAGTTGATGTAGGCTTTAGCTATCCATATCTCTAAGAATGTATATTCTCTAAGGATGTAGGCTATGCCTTTCCACATTTCTTAGGATGTAGGGTTTCCACATTTCTTAGGATGTAGACTATGCCTTTCCACAACTCTAATGATGTAGGCTATGCCTATCCATACCTCCAAAGTCTATGTCTATCCACATCTCTAAGAATTAGGTGATATCTGTCTGTAAGGATGTAGACTACGCCTGTCCATATATCTAATGATGGAGGCTATGTCTATCCACATCTCAAGGAAAGTAAACAATGACTATCCACATCTCTAAGAATGTAGATTATACCTGTCCACATCTCTAATGAAGTAGGCTATATCTTTCCACATTTCTAAGGATGTAGCCTATGTCTTTCCACATCTCTAAGGATGTAGGTTATGTCTGTCCACATCTCTAAGGATGTAGACTACACCTTTCCACATCTCTAAGATGTTAGCTGCAGATCTGTAGTGTGATGGTTTTATATATTTGTCTTTGACCATAACGCTACAGATCCCGTAATGCAAAAAGGTGCAATTTACGGCGCAATATTTTTTGGGGAGATTTTCTTCACTTTTCAGCATCGGTCAATCAACTACCTTTCACTCCCTAATTTTAGACACATTCTGTAGCCAATATGTATATTTTATCCACCTCCCAACCATTTATAGTTGTCTCTACAGGCAATAAACTCGCTTGAAAAGAATATTCAGCAATCTAACAAATAATTTTAATCAATCGAGTTTATCACCTGTAGAGACGACTATTAAGGATTGGGAGGTGAATAAAATTATACAGATTAGTTAAATAATGTGCATAGAATTAGGGAGTGAAAGGTAGTTAATTGACCGATGCTGGAAAGTGGAGAAATTCCCCCCAAAAATGCGTAAAAAATATTGCGCCGTAAATTGCACCTTTTTTGCATTACGGGATCTGTAGCGTTATGGTCAAAGACAAATACATAAAAACCATAACGATGCAGATCTGCAGCTATAAGGGTGTAGGCTATGTCTGTTCACATCTCTAAGGAAGTAGTCTATGTATTTTCACATCTCTAAGGATGTAGGCTATGTCTGTCCACATCTCTAAGTATGTAGACTATGTATTTCCACATCTCTAAGGATGTAGGCTATGTCTGTCCACATCTCTAAGTATGTAGGCTACGTCTTTCCACATCTCTAAGGATGTAGGCTACGTCTGTCTACATCTCTAAGGATGTAGGCTATGGATATAGGCTATTTTTTCCACATCTCTAAGGATGTAGGCTACGCCTTTCCACATCTCTTAGAGTGTAGGATATGTCTATCCACATCTTTAGGATGTAGGATAATCTTTTCCCCATCTCTGAAAATGAAAACTATCCCTCCACATCTCTAATAATGTAGGCTATGCCAGTCCCTATCTCTAATAATATAAACTATGTTTATCCACATCTCTAATAATGTAGGCTACACTGGTCCCCATTTCTAAGGATGAAGGCTATGCCTTTCCACATCCCTTAAGAATGTAGACTTTACCTGTTACCTACACCAGACTACATCTCTATGGATGCAGTCTATGCCTGTCTATATCTCTTAAGACATAGGCTATGTCTATCTACATATCTAAGAATGTAGTCGATACCAGCATAGATGTAGACTATGCCTGTCAATATATCTAATAATGGAGGCTATGTCTATCCACTTCTTGATGAAAGTAAACAATGCCTATCCACGTCTCTAATGAAGAATATACCTGCATGCATGTCCACATCTGAAAGTCAACATGATGTAGGCTATGCCTGTCCAGATTTCTAAGAACGTAGAACTGCCTGTTCACACCTCAAATGATATAGGCTATCCCTATCCACATCTCTTAGAATATAGGCTATAACTGATCATATCTAAAGATGTAGACTATGTTTATCCACATCTCTAAGGATGACGGCTATGCTTGTCCATATCTCTAAGGATGTTGACTATGTCTATCTACCTCTCTAAGGATGTGGGATCTCAAAGCATGTTGAACTGCCTGTATACACCTCTAATGATATAGGCTATGCCTATCCAGGTCTCTTAAAATATAGGCTATGCCTTACCGTATCTCTAAAGATGTAGGCTATGTCTATCCACATAGTCTCTAAGCTATCCACATCTCTAATAATGTAAGCTATGCCTACCTATCTTCCTCTCGAAGGATACAGACTATGCCTGACAACATCTTTACGGATGTAGCTATGCCTGTCCAAATTTCTAAGGATGTTGGATATGACTATATACCTTTTTAAGGATGTAGGCTATGCCTTTTCACATCTCTTAAAATGTAGCACTGCCTGTACACACATCTAATGATACAGGGTATCCCTATCCACTTCCCTTAGGATATAGGTCATGCCTGATCATATCTTTAAAGATGTAGGCTATGTCTATCCATATCTCTAAGGATGTAGGCTTTGCCTGTCCATATCTTTAAGGATGTTGGCTATGCTTGTCGATATGTCGAAGGACATAGGTTATGCCTTTCCATATCTCAAGAATGTAGGCTATGCCTTTCCACGTCTCTAAAGATGTCTTTCTATATTTCTTAGAATGTAGGATATGTTTTTGTATATCTCTAAGGACGTAGACCGTGTCTTTCTGCATCTCTAAGGATTTAAGATATTTCTATATGTCTGTTCATCTTTTCGAATGTAGGCTATGCCTTAATTTCCACATCTCTAAGGATGTAGGCTATGTCTATGTCCATTTCTTAACTATTTAAGGTACATTATCCCGCTTCAGACAAATTTGTCGATTACTGATTGGATAAAAGCTAATCACGTGACGCCCTGAAATTTTCCGTATTACGTCTCCGTCGAGGCGTAATATGAAAATCGGGCACGCGATTCCGTTCGAAGCGTTGTTATTGTAAATAAAAATGGCGGCTAAGAAACGGTTAACGTAGGTAGTTTAGTTAAATTTCTTGTTACGATATTTTATGTTGATTGTTATTGGATTAAAACTAATATTTTCATAATGTGCACAAATATTTTTGTTTATATTGAAAAAGGTCTTCAGCGGGATAAATTCGTTACAAAGTCAGTTAGTGACCTAATACGGATTCATACAGGGTGTGAAATGGAAATCCGTATTGGGACTGTGTAACTAATAATATATTTTTGCCAAAATTAATCTGGAACCACAACTGTAAATTAGTTTTGTTTTTCAAGTAGATCTATAATATACACTGACAAAATTATTGGCCAGGGTTCACAGCTCAGTTACATTAAGCATTTTCCAGCACTTAAGATAACTTTTAAACACTATTGGACAATACAATCATGCCAAGAAAATATTAAACAAAAATATTGACTGGAGCGTCCAAATTAGGAGTGTCTGTCTGTAACCTTTAAAAGGCTAATCAACAAAAAAAAAAATCCGTAATATCTTTATAAAATTCAAAACACTTATTTTTATTAAATGATACAAGATACGAGAAGGTAGATATTATGAAAGCTAAATAGGTACTTCTAGTCGCATTCTCTGAAATCTTGTGCGAGAGAGAGAGAAAGAGAAAGAAAGAGGGGGAATGAGAGAGAAGAGTCTATTACAGTGCGACATTTAACTCCGGACACGACATTTGTTCGGACTTTCGCCAACCACTTTTCCAAAGATACATGGAAACCATTTATGTCATCTGGTGGAATTTTTTTAATTGCACAACATGGACTAACCTTTACACGTGAATATCTTCTAGTTTAAAAGATAATATGTTTTACGGTGTGACCGTTGGGGCGAGCGCAGTTGTACCATCAAAAACACTTGAGATCAGCCACTTCGAACGTCAAGCCGCACGAGATATCTTGACTACCTGTGACGTCATACGACGTCACAAAGCTCGTCGGGGCTTACGGAGTCTGCCGAGCGTCTGTTTGAAACTATAGAACAAGTGCAATTTTTGTCGAAAAACATTGCAGAGTTATTTCTTGTTTCTTTGAAAGATTTCTACAAACTGAAAGTCTGATATATGCTTTACGTTATTATTTATTTATTTATTCGGCAATATTCGCGCAAAGGACATTGGGTAGTGCAGGAATTCTGGGAATGTTGCACAGAGAAATTTGGCTGACGTATGTACAGATTTCAATCCGAATTTCCTCTGTTCTTACACGTTAGTCTATTGAGCTCGCTTCGCGACGCTCGCTGCGATCGCTATTACACCTGCAAACAAGAAATCCCATGGGATCATGGTGGGATTTTCTCTCCTAACCAATATCCCACCATTATTCTATGGGAGAAAAATGAGTTCTGTGGGATTTTTTCTCCTACAGAATCAAAACTCCCATTTTTAACCTTACATGGGATTTTTTATCCCATAATTTGTGAAATGGGACAAGAAGTTCTATAATTGTCACAACTAGGATTAAAAGTTCTCTATCAAAATGATTTATAGAAGATTTTATCCTACAGGAAAATGGAAATTGTTTTTATCTCTTTAATTTTTCCCTTTGACAATTTCAGTCCTAGCTCTTTCAATTTATCATTTGACGTTTAGAAAGTACTTGCTATTGCAAGCAAAATAATAGCAGTATATAGATGGAAACAATGTACAGAAAAATTATACAGAAGATTTCGTTATCCTCTCTTTACCTTAAAGTTGTATCTAGGGCCTTTACATTATGAATTTTATTTTGTTTTTAGTTAAATGAGACGATAAGGGTAATAAAACGTGCCGACAAGTGTTATCATCTCTTTGGGTAATGATGTAGATGGGCATTAAATCGGAGTTTATTAGTATTCAAGAGTAAGGCCCGCATGGTACACATGATAAGTAGAATACTAAAGCTAACGCTCAGGTACAACACATACAATCATGGCTCGGTGGATAGTTTTGTTTCTCTGTTTCGGTGAGTTGAATTTCTTAAAACAGTTAAAAGTAATCAAATTTTTGCAAATTAGAAATCGTGATTTCAAATGCAAAGTGTTAACGCTCTTTTTTTTTAGAGGGGGGGGGGGTGGTTACTTTATCTCAATATTTTTAATTATGAAAATATTGTCATAAATAATAAAGTTTAAAATTTAATTAATTAATCTATGTAGTATTTTCTTTCTAATTAAAAGGTTTAGGTGAATGTGTTTACAAGCGATGGCTGTCCAATACAAACTTTGGGAACCCTGCTAACTGGAACGCCGGTCGTCCGCCGTGTGGTAACGATGTGGCGGTCATACACGAAGAGAGTGCCGCAGTGTTCCTGCAAGTGAACACCACAGTTAAACAACTGGTAAATGATTTACGAATTGTGATATAAACCGATTTTTTGATAAAATAGAAGAATTTTGTTCTTTGCGACTTTAAAATGAATATTGTAAAATTTCTGACGCTAAAATACATATAATTTTTTTTAAGACAAACATGTTAAAAAATATCAGAACTTCAAATATTTCCGTTTCCGTTCAGGTGATGCCTATGAACGGCGAGGTAGTGTTCGGATCAAATGCTATTTTAGGATTTAGTGAGCAGCCAGATCACAGCGCCAGCTGTACGCCCTATAGTTCCGGTATGGTTCAGAATCTATGTGATGTTGTAACTGTCATTTTATGTTTCCAATTTATTTAGTGATTCCATTTTAAAAAGTTCGTAGGGAACTGGTCGTTTGGTCGTTCAGACTTTATGCTTATTGTAATAATTTTTTGTTTAAATTAAGTCAAACATGAAAGTCAAGCTCAAGGGTAAAAAATTATAGCATGCTCGGAAACATCTTGTTACAGGCGATGTTGATTAAAAAAAATATGAAAGCCATATCTCTTCTCTATCAAAAGTTATAAGGAAAGATAGCATTTTTGAAAAGTAGGTCAAATTCAAAGTTAAGGTAAAGGGGCAGAAAATCATAGTGTAGAAAATTTAGAAAGGTTCTGTACATGTAACTGGTAATACACGTGAGATAATTATATGAAAGCCCTATCTCTTCTCATTCCGAAGTTATGACGAAGGTTAATCTTTTTAGAAGTAGGTCAACTTCAAGGTCAAAGTCATGGACTAAAAAATCCTAGGTAGAGTTTTTAGAAAGGTCTTGTCACAGGTAAAACACATATGAAAAATAAAAACCCTATCTTCTTTAATTCAAAAGTTATGACCAAGGTTAAAGTTTTTGAAAAGTAGGTCACACTTCAAGGTGAAGTCACGGGATCAAAATCATAGTGTATTTAGAAAGGTCTTGCTACAAGTAATGTATAAGCCTACTTTTTCTTTTTTCAAAGTTATGGCATATTTAAAGTTATGTTTTTAAAAATGCAAATTAGGTAAAACTTCAAGGTCAAGGGGTCAGAAATCATATATATTTGTAAAGGTCTTGTCACAGTCAATGTACTCGTATATGTATGACATGAAAGCCCTATCGTTTCTCATTCAAAAGTTATGACCAAGATTAAATTTTTGAATTGTAGACCAAGCTTCAAGGTCATAGAGTAAAAAATCCTAGTGTATTTAGTAAGATCTTGTCTCAGGTAGTACACATATGAAATATGATTTTAAGCCCTATCTTTTTTCAATCATAAGTTAAGACTAAGGTTAAGTTTTTGAACAATAGGTCAAATTCCAAAGTCAAGGTTACGGGGTAAAAAATCGTAGTTTTTTTTTTTTTTAGAAAGGCCTTGTCACATGTTTTACACATGAAAGCCCTTCCTTATTTCCATCTAATCGTGATTAATTATAAAATTAATGTTTTTTTTTTTTAGATGTTGAGTTTAATGTTACATACCCCAGAGACTGGTTAGATTCAAACAACTGGTGTGAAACAGACTCAGAAACGGGTAACTGTAAAACAACCCCTCGACTGGATTCCGAAAAAGTGCCATGCATGAATGATGATGTTGTTTTTCCGTCTGGAAACTCTTTCTACGTTAATGTGGAGACAGGACTAGATATCAAAATTAACACTCTAAAAATCACAGGAAAGGTAGTAATCTTTCTTGGTATCTTATATGTACACGATTTTTACATGAAACTTGTATGTTATGTATATACATTTAAAATTCTTTTATTTTTAGGCATACACAACGACAACTTTTCAATCTTTTTTGTCCACAAACCAAGGAAAAGGGATGTTTCCACCGCCCCCAAACAACGCCCAGAGATCGACCGTCACTATTCAGAGGCGCCCATGTACGGACCCCACAGGCTGTCTCTGCGGAAACAATCAGGAAGAGGTTATTATTAAATATCTGCCAAGTGTGAGACTGAAATGTTTATTGATACTTTAGCACTTACAACGGTTTTGACCTTTACCCATAGACCTTTTGACCTCCAATTAGGAAGCACGTTTCTCTGGTCACCTCCCATCTCTTTCTCAAGTCTGCATAAGAAAGGCGAAATGGTACCAAAAACTCACAGTAACTAGTCTTGAAAATTAAAATTTATCCTAGAGCTAGCATAAATAGCATCCATCATCTCTCAGATTGCGAGTTTGAGATTAAATACACTATCAAGGTCGCAAAAAATGTAAAGAATATATTAGTAGCTATAATGTTAAATTTATAGTGACTAATTGTTATATTTGTTGTCAGTCGTTATCTTTTACCTTTTCTATTTTTCAAAGTGTAGATTATAACTCCTGAATTCATGGCTTGATTTTTTCTTATAAATAGATGCTGAATCGTATTTGTGCAATACAACAAAAGAGATGCTCCAAAGCTCAATGCCGAACGCCATTGCGGCCACTAGGACATTGTTGCGACATGTGTGGTTCGTACTCAGATTTTCAACTCCTTTTCATGCGATTCGTAAAGATGCTTTATGAAAATTAATGAAACATTCATTGAAAATTATCATCAACATAATTGTTATTGTCATCTTTCCCGGTTGTCCTTTACTTTAAGGTGGAGTTGCCGTCATGAAATACGGAACTGGCTTCCGGTTCACTACTCTAGTAAATGGTATTCACAGAAACGTTATTGACAGAAAGTCCGAGTATAAAGACATTACAATCATCACTTTCAAAGTTTATGAAGGCGGTGTTCAAATGGTTTTAATGGATGATGACGGCGTGAAAGCATCTCAGCTAGCACAAGAAATCAACACGGAGATACAGAATGGTATGGTAAATAACATCAGTAAAATAAGTATATGTATTTGCAAATTCGGTTCCCAATGCTCAGTTGAATACTCTATTTTGTGTAAAACTCTGCCTAGCTTATTTTTCACTTTCAACGGAGTTGTAGGGATATAGAACTAACGCAATGGTGTGTGTGTTTGTTTGTGGTGAATGAGTAAGTGCAGTGCAAAACGGAAGTGACGTAATTTGCTTTGGAATCGATGCTGAATGCTGCATTGGTTCATAGATATACATATGCTCTTTGCGAAGAGATGCTCCACTTTGTGGTGCCCTTGTTTTTGTTATATCTTACTTGTGTTAATGTGCTTTGGACAAGAATAGTAAAAATATGGAATATATAGAGGATATTCAATGTTTTGTAGTTGAATATGGAATTTATTTCACGAGGGGATGCTCCCCTTTGTTGTGTCCTTGTTTTTGTAACATTTTTAAAAAAAATTCTTTGATTTTTTCCTATGCCTTGTCTTTTTGTTACAGTCGCTTTCATAGTTGAGCGGTTGAATAATAATAAAACACTGTAAACATGGATTTAGCAATATATTTTTGGTAATTTTGACAGTTTTATTCGCTGTCAGAATGGTTTTTTTTATTTCCATCCTATAAAAGGAAGATTTTTTTTACAGCAATCTTTAAGGGAAATGTGTTGAAGACACACAGGATAAAATTTTGATATCCTTTCACACTGTGAATTAAAAAATAAAAAATTTTAAAAATGTAATAAATCGGGACGATCATACATTGACATACAACTTTGAATACTATAAAGGGTAATTTATGTGTTGAAACAAAGATCAAATTTGCTAGGGGCTTTGTGCCTGGAATTAAAATTTAAAACATTTGGTATCTTGATTCTTTTTTTGTCCCCCGCTTGAAAAGTGGGGGATATTAATTTGGGTTTGTCCGTCCGTCCGTCTTTCTGTCTGTCTGTAACGCTTTCGTTTCCACACGAATCATCCCTTTGAGCTTTTGCACTGAAATTTTGCATAGCAACTCCATTTTTTTGATTTTCAAAAGGTCAAAGGTCATTTTAAGCAAAGTCTGTTATAACACTTTCGCATTTTACATTTGAGCTATTTGCAATTTTTGCATAACTCCCTTGGCCTAATGCGATTTTCATAATTCAAGTAAATTTATACATTCTGTTTGTTTTTAACACTATCATTTTCGGGCGATATTTCAAGAAGATTTTAAGCTTATCAATGTAGTTTTATACCAAAACTCCCTAGGACCTCTCTCACCCCTCTCAAAGCGCACACACACAGGGGCATAGAGAGTTATGAAAAACAGGTCATTCGTAACAATTAGAACTGTTTAATAAAGGCTAAATTTCAAACACCATGGATTGTGTAAAATTTATTCTATTATATACGTATATGTGAAAAACAAAAGACATTTTCATAGTTTTTATATGTGAATTCTTAATCTAATTTTTCAAATTAATTAAAAATGAAAAATGAAAAAATCATTTACAGTGTGATAAATATTCCATATAAATTTGTTAAAGAATAAGCAATCAAATCTTTATATGCATATTGACATACATGTATTTTATTTGCTTCAGTATACATGTATACCTTTAATAATTCTACAAATTCAGTCAAAGCGGGGGACACGAATTCTCTGAATTAGCTTGTTTTTTAAATTGCTTTGTCTGATATTTACGCTTTTCTATCTATACGTTCGTTTTTAGCATCACTACAAGTCCTCTCCGTACTTTGATTTTTGATGTGTTCGGCGTCCCAGGTTAAGTTTTTTGGAGGTTTTCTAAGTTTTTTTATTTGATTAGACATGCATGAAAGATGCTTCTAATGTGTTTCACTGTACCAGTCAAAGTTTCAAAGTTTCACAGGAATGACATAATGTTTTTGGAGCAGGTTAACATTTTTGGTGCAGTTTTTGGTGTACGGAACTATAAACCCTATGTTGACCAAACTTGCATGGATGGTACATCTAAGGATGCACATAACCAGGCTTGGGCCTGCCACATTTTCCGGTTGAGTGAACATGTTAATTTTTTGTATTTTAATGTGCTTTTCAAAACTGAAAATTAGTCACTACAACTCTACATTTTTAAAACATGTTAATGTTTTTGGTACAGTGAAATCCATAAAAGCAATTTAATTGCATGTTAATAAACGTACAAGCTTCGGAAAGTTTTCTGTTGAGATATAATGTTTTTGGTGCAACCAATGAAATATTGAGAAATTTATAATTTCCTTTGAAATATATTGAACAGGTCATTTTTCAGCGGAACCGATGCCTATAATGGCTAGAAATAGCCGGTTTGGTAGACTTGGCGGATGCTGAATCTGATACATTTTCTGGTGGTCAGGTTAAAGTTTTTGATGCAGTTCATTTTAAGTAACTATGAGCTCTTTAATGACCAAACTTGCATGGATGATACATAAGGTTGAAATGGCTTCAGATGCTGTTGTCCCGTAAAATCGTGGTTTCATTTCTAATTAACTATTAGCCCTATATTGTGCAAAAAATAAACATCACTGGACTTGTTGCTGAAATTTTCACTATTAAAAAGTTTAGTACATATTTTAAGGCTTAATATACCAAACTTGCAAATTTCAAGGGATAAATATATGCTGGATTTGAAATTTTTGTGATGAAACAAAAGTTTTTATATAGTGATTTCAAAGTATGCCAAAATTTCATAAATGTTGCATTTTTAGATGTACACTTTTTGTTGGGTAATTGTGTGACTTTGCCTTATGGATTATAACGTCAACCTATGTTTTGTTTTCATGAAACAGCGTCACGTTTTATCTTTGCGATTTTCATAATGTAATATTAATATACGTATTTAGCAAAAAGAATGTTTAAGACCCCCTCCCCCGCGCACACACACTCATAGAAATGAAAAATCATTCGTAACAATGTGCAATTTTCTTGATTTATTCAATTTATCTATATGTAAAAACAAAAGACATTTCATAGTTTTTATAGTGAATTCTAATCTAATTTCAAATTAATTAAATTGAAATTTATTTTTATTAAATTTGTTGGTCCAACGAACAGCCTTGCTCTGTAAAAATCACTCCAGTCCATTTAGTTTTGATATTACCGAACTCAACTTTTTAGCCTACTACAAGTCCTCTCCGTACTTTGATTTTCTAAGGGTTGAGTTTAATTAAGGTTTTTATTTTTTTTTTTCAGATATAAATGCAGGAGGTTTTAAATACAGCATAATGAGCGTCATAACGGATACTTCATCTGGCGGTCATTCAACTTTTCAAAAGAAAATATCATATCCTAGATACATTTTTAAAACGAAAAGTGAAATCCATAAAAGCAATTAAATTCGTTAATAAGCGTACAAGAAAGTTGCTGAGATATAACAACCAATAAAATATTGAGAAATTTAGAAATTCCTTTAAATATATTCATCATTTTCAGCGGAACCGATGCCAAAGGGAGAAATAGCCGGTTTGGTAGTGGGCGGGGCAGTGATACTGGTGGTCGTTGCTCTCGCAGTCATTTTAATCTATAGACGGAAAAAGAGGTAAATAATTGAAATCTACTCAATATATAACTACTTAGCTTAATAATTTATTACATTCAAATATTTACATTCCATGCATTTTTCCTTATGAAATTCATTAGAAATCCACGACATTCAAATTTCTATAACACTCATTTCACCGTATATTTACAGTAGGAACTATATGCATTTTCTATAATCTGGGAACACCAAAATGCACAATGTTTGGATTTTAATTAAAAATTATAATCCTGTTTTTAAAAATACTACAAATGTGCTTTTAAAATTATTTTGTCACTTTTTTCCTCGCAATGTTTGTTTGCGTTATTTAAATTTGCAACGTCATCTGACGTCACAAACGGCTCTTACGTCTATTAACCGCGTCAGTTTTGAAGGGCGTTAAATTCACATTTTAAAAAAGAAGGAAAATTAGAGAATGTAAATATACGGAACATATTTTTGGCTGTCTTCCCTATAACACACCTGGCCGTTTATCATAAAACGCGCGGTATTCAATTTGTCGGCGCCATGTTTTCGTGTTAAATGTTGTAATGTTGATTTAATACAAAGAAAAAAATATTATCTTTTACCACTCATTTCGAATGCTCGTCCGTCGAAACTGCCAAAAATTAAGCAAATGGTCGTAAACTTTTGAATTTTCATTTTCTCTGCAACCACTGAACCAATTTCAATCAAATTTGGCACAAAATTGATTGTGAAATTGAATGGGGGTGGGGCCAAAACCAAAAATTAATGCAATCTTATATATTTACTAAGCAAATGATTGTAATTAGCATTATTTGTGAAATTCATGGCCCTGGGGTCAAACTTGTGCTAGGGCGGGGCTTCTATTATAAAAAAGCATTATTTCTTTGAAAATCTTTTTTGCTCCTGTGTATTAAATAAACTAACTAAGTACATAGTTATGATGAGCAAGAGTGCCTCTACCAAAATTGTGAATTTTAGCACATTCAAGCATAATATAAAAATACTTTCTTTGATTTTTCTCTGCTCCTATATTTTAAATAAACAAAAAAATAGTATCATGCACTTGTGAAATATGATATATATATACATGAATTCTTTGAAATTTTTCTCTGCTCCTGTGTATTAAATAAACTAACTAAGTACATAGTTATGATGAGCAATAGTGCCTCTACCAAAATTGTGAATTTTAGGGCCCCAGGGTCAGGGTTTCTAGTGTTAGGGCTGGGCTCTATTGATTATATAGTGAAAATACATGAATTCTTTGAAAATCTTCTTCTCTGCTCCTATGTTTTAAATAAACTAACTAAGAACATAGTTATGATGAGCAAGAGTACCTCTACCAAAATTGTGAATTTTATGGCCCCAGGGTCAGGGGTTCTGGTGTTAGGGCGGGGCTCTATTGATTATATAGTGAAAATACATGAATTCTTTGAAAATCTTCTTCTCTGCTCCTGTGTATTAAATAAACTAACTAAGTACATAGTTATGATGAAAAAAAATTGTGAATTTTATGGCCCTAGGGTCAGGGGTTCTGGTGTTAGGGCGGGGCTCTATTGATTATATAGTGAAAATACATGAATTCTTTGAAAATCTTCTTCTCTGCTCCTATGTTTTAAATAAACTAACTAAGAACATAGTTATGATGAGCAAGAGAATTGTTTTTGTCAGGGGTTCTGGTGTTAGGGCGGGGCTCTATTGATTACACATGTATAGTAAAAAACATCTTTGATTTTTCTTCTTGTGCTGTGTATTAAGCAGATGAACTACCTATATAGTTATGAGCAAAGGCCCTAATCTTCAAGAATTGTGAATTTCAAAGCCCCAGGGGCAGAGGTACCATGGAGGGGTGTGGGGGCTGTACTTATATACTGAAAATGAATGAATTGTTTGAAATCTGCTCCTTGGTATTTATCAAATATTTTTGAAAAGCAAGGATTTTTTAAAAATTGTGCAAGATTCAAGGGTTCATGTGTGGTAGAGTCACTACTGATTATTGCTGAGTATTACTGTTTGTTGAAATGCATTTTTTGTTCCCTTACCCTGCCTATGGGTATATCATTAGCAATAATGTATAGTTATGATGATCAAAATTGTAAATGCTAAAATAGCATCTGGCTTAAAACATGTCAGATTCAATCACTGCAGGAAAGTTGTTGCATAATGCTCAGGTGACCTATAAGGCCCATGGGCCTCTTGTTATTACATATGAATAATTTTGAGGTTGGGTATACATGTATGTGCACTAGCGACCCTATTTTGATCAGCAGATTTTAAACCTGTGCTATAATACAGTTAAATCTCTAGGAAAAATCTTCCGAAAAAAAGTTATTGTAACAACACATCCTGATTCAACAATAATGTATAATTAGAAATTTTGAAAGCATTTAAGTGTATTTGGTCGTTGGTTTAAAATTTAACTTTCATTATTTATTCTTTCAGTATACCTGATGATTTAGGATTTAAAGTGTTCGACAAAATCAGTTTTAAAAAACCTAATTTTCGAAAGCCTCGTGTTGAAGTTCCGCCTTCCTTTGGCTTCCGGTTTGGTGGACCGGAAAACGTGGGACCATCTCAGGGCTTTGACAACCCTATGTATGGAAATAATCCACTTGAGGTACATATATATGCAACTGGCATTTAAGTGAGACAAAAAGGGCATTAAAAAAAGACAGTTAAATATTGATCTTAGATTTTTATGAAATATAGCTCAGTCTGTAATATGAGACACTAGTAATTTATTTGATGGCGTTTAATATCCATATGACAGTCTACACCTTTGTTCTTCTGCAAATAGTAAAGGACTTTTGAATTTAATGTTGAGCACACCAATAAGTACAATTTTAAAAAGTTATTTGTTGAAATATACTTTGATTTTGTTTTCAGAACGAGAAGCCAATAGACCTGGAAATGATGCCGAGTTCCGTGCCTCTGGAACAAGAGGAACAGCCTACGTTCGATTCCTCCCGGGGATTTGACAACCCACTGTATGACACCGGGCCTCTAAATGTACGACAGTATTATATAATCCATATACATTGTAATGGGATCAAAATAATGAATGGTTTAAATAACCACTGTTACATCCACAGGCATTTGTTTGGGAAATAAATTTCAACCCATAGTCTAATTTTTATACAATCATGTACATGTACTATGGGTTAAAATTTATTTCCGAAATAAGTGCTGTGGTTACATCTTCTGAATTTGGTCATAGTGAAACAGTATTCATCCGGTTGGAGATTACCCAGTATTGTACACATTAGATCATGTTAGGTAGAGTTTACCACTTAAATATGAACCTAAATTAGCATCTTTCCCCTGGGTTTGTCATTACTTTACCTTGATTTCAGGAGTCAATGTTCACGGATCCATCCGTGGTGGAAAAAAGCTCAACAGACAAGGAATCCACACCCACAAGTTTTGTCAATCCTATTGCCATGATGGAGGAAAAAACAGAGAAATGACACAACAGAGAAAAAGTGCAAAAAAATGCAAAAGAATTAAGAAATGCTATCTCTAAAAGACATCAAAATTGAAATATATTTAGAATAACTAAAATATTAATTTAGGCGTATATATCTGTGTGCATGGCATTTATTTTTAAAATTAAAGAGTATATTAGGCTAAGAATTTTACGATTTTTTTGTTCTTGTTTATTGTTATTATTCATTTATTTTACTCATTTATACAATAGAATTATTGACACTAAGTTGAATTGTTGACATTGAGTTCTCCAGTGTTTGAAACATGTCGATATTCTCTTCCTATATATTCACAAACAGGCGATCCGCCCATCAGAAATGGAAAGTCGTCTCTGATTCTCGGATTTTCTTCCGTCTGTACCATTTTCCCGTGAAGTGTCTGAACTACAGGAGAAGAAAGCTGGTCATCCAGAGAGGATTGTAATTTGTCAATGTCTTCTTTGATTCCAGACTCCGTTGTCTGGGTCTCTCTCTCCTCATTTATAGAAGACCCCGAGGAGGTGTCTTCCCAATAAAGGTCAAAACTATCAGTTGAAGATGAGAGTATACATGTGGTGGAGTTTTCAGCATCAAAAGAAACTTGAGAGTTAATTAGTTCAACACTTTCCGTGGCGTTTGGATTTTTATTCTGAAAATCGCCTTCATTATTATCACCAATATCCTTATCAATATCGTCTGTTTGTGGAATGTCCGTAAAATTATCGTTACTTAGTTCCTCTTCATTGTCATCATCAGATAAAGATGTAGACGATAATTTTGTATCATCGTCATCTTCATCATTTTTGAAATTACAAAATAAACGAATTAATGTCTGAAATTAAATGAAATTAAAATTTAATGTTTGAAAAAAATAGAACATAATATAATTAACATTCTTATAAGACAAAATAAAACGTTAGCTTGTAAAAGTAATGTCATACGTTTAAAATGCAATAATTTCCCTTACCCTTGTAAACGAAATATATTTCCTTTTGTGAAGAAACCAAAAGAATGCTACTGTGGTAAGACCAGTCGCCCATATCAAAAGTTTTGTAGGCCTAGATCTCATTTTGAAAAGAATGTATAATGACGTCACAAAGCAGTGACGTAAAGAATAAACGCATATTTGACTTTCCTATAGGTCATAATGTGAATAATCGTAAAATTATGCCGGCTGATTTTTTTAGTGTCTTAATATTTTTGTTAACTTATGAAATCAAAATATACATTTGTTTTTGTTTTACTGATTTTCAAGCGTTTGGTAGAAACAATTTGGTCACAAAGTGGTGTGTGGGTTTTGTGGATTTAGGGGGGGGCTCCCCTTTTCTGTGCAAAATATACATAAGATGTAAAAGAAATAGGTTTATGTGTGACTGTGGGCCCCTACCCCTATCCCGACCCCCATCCCTCCTTTCAAGATTTCTAGAACCACCATTGCTTGGAAATTGATTGTCCAAATATTTTCAGCAGACAGCATGGGATATAAGGGTAAGAAGATAAAGGCATTTCCTCGAAAGACGCTGAATTGGTAGGTCATTCTTTGACCTCTTTTATCATGCAGTTTCTGTTTGCAGGTATATAGTTTCTTGCAAATATGATCATATATACACACATGTAATTTTTACATCCTTTAGGCTTACTTAACAAGTGGTTTTTAACTACTATGTTTTTCTTGGCTATTGTTACCCAGAAAACTATGTCCCCTCCCCTCTCTGAAAAAAAGATGACCTGTACTAGATGAAAAGAGTTAATGATGGATTTTGATTCTTTTTTCTGCATTTTTGTCGTTATATTAGTAAGTGACACCAAGTCCTTTTTCCTCTGTCAAAAATAGCTTTTGGGTTACATTACGTATCACGAAATATTTAAGTTAGTTTTCTTTGGTTTTCAGAAGGTAATATTAAATTCTTATTCTTTGAACATTTTTTGTAAATTTTATTATTTTGAAGCCAATCTATTAAGAATACATGCAACATAATAAGTGATGCAATTAAAAAGGCCTTGACAGTTTTTAGTGAGCATTTGGCAGTGCAAGGTAATAAGCTCACAGTATAAAGCACTTAGCTGTCGTACATGTAACAAACAAACAACAAACAACATAGAAATCAAGAACCTTTGTCGTGATTGGAGCATTTTTATAGACTTATTTTTAAATCAATGATCCTCTTTAAAAAAAATCTCATTAATTCATAAACAACAGAGAAAAAGAGCAAGAAAGAGTTCGATCCAGAACAATAATTGTCCGGGATTTTCTGTGTACATGTATGTGATGGAAACAAATGATATTAGAAAAGCAGAGAAGTATCAACAGAATATTTATAAACACTGTTTATTTCTTAGATATTACGCAGTTTTTTTAATGAATAGAATAAAACCATTGAATTCCTTAAGAGAATGGATTTTTATTTTGCCTCTCTCTCTCTCGTAAGGACATTGCAATTTTAAAATGGAGACAAAGTTGAAGCGATCGTGAGAAGTCGAGGATATCGTCTTTCTGTACAGAACCAACAATATTTTTTTCCTAAGGACATTCGAAACTTTTAAAAGCTATAAATGAATAATGGATACTTTTTTTTCAAATAAAAGCAATTATGCACAGCTCAGCTGTGAAGAACATTAATTTAGTCCGAATTTTCCGAAACTTCCAAATAGCTTAAAATTATCATTTCAGAAAAAAAAATTGTGAATCATTTTCCTGCTAAATAGTATTAAAATCCTCTCAGTCGACTACATAAATATTCAAAAATCATCTAAGCATAAATCAGTCAATTTCGATTAATTTAGGTCGGTTTAAAATCGACGATTTTATTAAAGCAAAAAGTCATTTCTGACTGCCTCTTTTCACGACTCCACTGATGCGATAACGTCTACTGATTCTCTCCTATAGAAATAGCCGATAAATATAAATAATACAACATTACAATGTCACCGATCATGCTTGCTTTCCTTTTTTACATACACCGAACCAAACGCAAGAACAGGTAGCAGAGTATCTGAATGGCAATGTAACCTGAATCGAGGAACATATTTGTTACTCATTGGCCTATAGAACTCAAAATCGCACTACAAGTCAAACTGTATTTTGTGAAACAAATAAAAATAGCTTTTTAAAGTTATAACGCACCCTTTCGGAAGTAATCACAAAACATAAATAGTAAGTCGCCCGCGTGGCATTGCGGTTACATGTACAGAGTGCGAATTAAGTGAGGAGTAAATTAATTGGTTGAACCGTACTGCGGGACGTTCAGACTGGTCTATTGGATGAATCCGTATAAACCGAGGTTTCGTGTCGCGGAGAGTGCTGGTACGAAATAGATTTCTCACTGCCCAGAGGCCCTGAGTGTGGAATTTAGGTCTAGTACATGTATTTGCAGCTTTCCACCGGCAAGCGGATTTACCACGTCTAAGTGTGAGTGAAAAAAAATTCTATTAAATTAAACAAAAACAAAACATACAAAAAAATGAACAAATGAAGTCATTATCATTAATTTTTTTAAAAACATTTTTTTGAAATTGATAACAAAAGAGATGATGGTCTGACTGTCCAAGAATACTCATTAAAATCTATAATGTACATGTATTTAGATTCTTATGATCTATGCTGCATATTTAGGTTTGTCAAAACTCATGTACATGTATACATGTTTTAAAGTTTTATACCTACATTAAGAAAACACAGACTTTTTCTACTTTTTATTTTAAACCCTTAAAATACTCTTCTTATAATGATGGCCTACTCCGCAATGTTGCGTTGGACTCGGTGATTAGTCTGTGCGAAAAAGTGTACGAAAGACGGGAACAGCAGCAAATATAAAAATGGACTACGACGATCTAATCAAGAAACTTGGCAACTTTGGAAAATTTCATTTTCGACTTTATGTTGTGCTTTTCTTTCCCGTTCTTTTCAATTCTTTCAGCACCCCCATTATTGTATTTTTTCTGGGTGACCAGTCATACAGGTACGTATTTTCACCATCACTGTTTGATTGCTGAATATTCACAGAATGTATTATAAAACACAATGTGTAAAGCAGTTTTTTTAAATATACAAAACAGTTGATGTTGAGTAAAAAAAGCTTGTATTCATCTCTTTCTAATGCATTTTTGTTTTTTTCTTAAAAAATCGAATTAAATTAGCATTTTTTACTGATCTGACTACACTGGTTTGCTATTGTTTTAAAAGATTATCCTTTTGAGTGACACAAAAAAGAACACAATGCTTGAAACGGTATTAATACGATTTTTCTTTATTCAGTTATTTCAGATACCTCTACTAAAAAGGAAGAAAAATCTTGAGCTGAAAAATTCTAATTCATTATTTTTAATTTTTTTTTTAATTATAACATCACGCATTTTATGTGTATCTTTCAAACAACTCAGCATTAGTCTGCTGCATGGGATAGAAGATTTTTTTTACAAGGATCAATCTCTTGGGTTAGGGTTAGCGTTAGAGTCAAAAACTGATCCGTAAAGTTCCTTTTCTACCATTTATATTTTTCAACGTGGGGGTGGGGTGGTCATCTTTCAACGGCGAAAAATAGTTTTCGGTCATTTCTCTTACATCGGCAAGTTAAAAATGTGTAAAATATATTGCATATGCTTTCATAGGGTGGCCAGATATAATTAAAAAAATATCTTTTTATTCTGTAAACTCTCATTTTTTTAACCTGAACTAAATGATAAAAATAGAAAGCAGTTAATATGGAATCTATTTTTCCTTTCTTGTGACTTTTTTGTACTAAATGATCATGGAGATTTAAGTTTGAAAATCGTCTTACCCACACATTCCCATTTATATATTTTACAATGCAGATGTAGATAAATAGCCCAAATAGTGGGTATAAGACCGTGGTATCCCTTTATCAAATACACTGCCAATTTTCTCCAGCTTTCAGGTTCAATGATTTCCCGATCAAAAGATAACACTCACTGGAATAAACTTTATTCCTTGTTTATAAAGCTGTAAAATAAAAACCCCGCAAGAAATCTGGCGAAATTGCTTGTATTTTAAATATAATTTGGATTTCGTTAAGAAAAATTATTTGCTTTCAAACCAAAGTTTTAAATACGTGAACAGCTGGACGAGATCATCCAAGACACTCACTCAGGTGATCTATAGCTATTCATCAGTATTTATTCATGTGTTCTCTGATGTCGTGCGTTGGTCGAAAACGTTCAACTTTTCAATAATATTGGCTGCTGCTCTTGAACTGCTGAACCAATTTTAGCCAGTTTTAGTATTTATTTAACATCAATACAGGAAGGGGTGAATTTCATGACCCCTACCTTCCTTGGAAATGAAAGATGGGACTAAAGCAATGAAAAGTAATCGATGCTAATTTTTAAAAAGCTTCTTCTTTACTCTGAGATAAAGTTGTATTACTAGTATTTGCATGTTTGCAATAAGGATTTAGCCTTGTTCCAAAAAAAAAAAAAAAAAATGTCCTCGGAGTGAGGGGTTTTGATGTAGCTTTTTTCGATTATATATCGAAATTTTTCGTCAGAAAGACTTCATCACTAGCTAGAAAGCCATGAAGGGTCATGGGGATTTTCAAAAATGTATAAAAGTAAACCAAATTATACAATCCGTTCTCTCGAAATGACAATCTGTTATAACGAATAACCAATTCCAATTCGTTCTCACAGATTATCAATGAGTTCCCTCAAATTGCACAATCCGTTATCTCTAATTCATTCTCTCAGTTTAAACAATTCTTTCCCTGGATTATTGAATTCGAGATCTCGAATTATAAATAAGGGAACGGATTGATAATCTGTGGGAACGAATTAGAAATCTCGTACCAATTTTTACTTTTTTTTTTGAGAAATCGACGTGTCCCTTCAGGGCTTTCGTAATAAACTAACATATTGCATAGTTTATAAAACAAAATGTGCGTCTTCCAAAATTGTGAATTTGGTGGCGCCAGGGTAAGGAATTCTGGCGTTAGGTGGGACTGAATTGAATTTAGTATAATTCTCAGTTAATTAAACTTGGACTTTCAGTAAGGCGTGGCATTCTCGACGTTACAAAATTACCGTCTGAAATTTACACAGCTTTCATTCACTGTTGAAAAATCAAAGAGTGAAGAAATTAACCAATACAGCGTCTCCTACGGCAAACAGGTTGGGCTTCAGTCGTCTCATCGTTGTCAACAACAATTTAAAGTTCCTGATGTTTCTTAACCAATGACAATCTATTCGTCATTTGACAGACGCTTATTACATAGCTCCGAGAATGCCACGCCTTACTGAAAGACCAAGGTTAACTGAGAATTCTACCATAGTGTATAATGAAATGCATAATTATTTAGGTAACTTCCTTGATCCGCGGCAAGGCCTATTGTAAAAAAAAAAAATAATAATAAGAGAGGTCAATTTAGAGCCCACTGTGAAATGGTCTTCTGTACTCATTAAATATGGTAATATGATGAGTGTAAGGGGACGATTTATGAAAATTTCGAACAGTAAACAAGCTCAAAAATCCTTTCAAACAGTACAAATCAGAAGCTGAGCAAATACAAACCTCAGAAAACATTAGAGGTGGGATCAGGTGCCAGGTAAGGATCCTCTGTTTAATATCGGCAATATAGGTCTTATCATTAATCATGTCTGAATGCTTCAAAATAGAGAAGTATCTTAGTACAACAATTTTCAAGAACATTTTAAAATTTTTCGCATTAGCTGTAATTTATATAAAAGAGAAGTGTAAAAGTTCTGTTTTCTTAATTTAGCACGTTTGTAAGTTGTTGACTTCATGCGCGGATCTAGAGGGGGTCGGGGTGGGGTGGGTGGAGTTCAGGACCCCCTCCCCCTGGAATTTGCAGCGATATCAAATTGATACACTAAACCAAGTAAGAAGTGACCTTGCCCCCCCCCCCTCCCCGAAAACGGAGATCCCTCTTGAAAACGCGGACCTTTGGTAAGTTGTTATGAAAAGTAATAGGTAAAATTCTGTGTTGGATTTTTTTTTTTGACTGGGGTGGAACCCCCCCCTGAAAAAAAATTCCTGAATCTGCGCCTGAACTTACACCATAACCATAAAGTACTGTCTTCTATATTAAAGCAATATGAGCTGCATTTTTGAGAAATTTATTTTGATGGCAAAATATGTTATTTTGATTAATGTGTATGTACTTTAAACCCTTATAATCAATAGAGCCAGAATCAAGTTTAGAAATGTTTCAGAAGAAATATTTTTGTACAATTAATTACAAATTTAAATTTACAACAAAATTTTCCCACGTCAAAAATGCAGCTCATATTGCTTTAAACAATAACTTTCAGGTGTAAACTTCCGGACTGGCCAAATGACACGTATGCTGTACAAAATGAATACCACCAGGGTATTATAAATTCATCTATACCTACAACGTCTGATGGTAAATATAAAGAATGTGAAATCATCAGGAATGGGACGGCTGGAAGGTGTACAGAGTGGGTCTACGACATATCAACATTTTCCAACACTATTGTCTCACAGGTATAATATGATAATTGATGAAATACATGTATATGAAGATAACGGTCGAACATTACCGGTATTCAAGCTCAAAAGTCCATTCACAAAATACGTATCAGGAGCAGAGCAAATTTATACGGACCTCCAAAAAATCAGTGGTGGGATCAGTTGCCGACCGTGCGCTCCTTGTCATGATCGTGAAATAACGGGGAAATCCGTCGACAATTCTGTGTAAATAATGCCCTAACGTGCAATTAGAAAGAAAAAATAGTACGTCAGCGTTTGACTCAATGATAGATAAATTGTATTTTAATACAAGGTCAACGACCGCAGAACTTACTTAATGACGACTTCTAACAAGACCTTCGATATTCTTGTTTCTTCGACTTGTTTGTCAATAACTTACAGGATCCTCTTTTTAGAAAATTTTCATAAGAATAGAGCATGCTGTTGTGTATCGCCTCAATTGAGTGATATATACTCTTGACATATACATATGATAAGGGCCGGTATATTGCTGCATAAGTAAGGAGAGTTACCAATTGAAAAGTTTAAGTCACGTTTATCATAAAACTTGATTGTTAGATTAGTAAGATTACCATTATTTTTTTTCCTAGTAAAATATCCAAATATGGAACAGATGTGTAAGACTCTGAGGTATCTTTTTTTACATGCTCACTAGGATATATCGAGTCGAAATATGAATGGAAATAACTATTCTTATGAAAATACGTCATAGATATATATATATATATCTACATGTCGATTTGAAAGCCACAGCAAGTCTTCTTCTCATGTATACTTGATGTCTCTGCCCGAAGTCTGTTCGAAAGAAAATCTTCCGGAATTTGTCTGCGCGATAGGTGTTGAAAAATGGCTTGTATTTCTTGATATTCAAAATAATTAATGACAGTGCGACATTTAACTATGATTGTATACAATTTCAGTTAGAAGTACTATGTTATACGCCATGAAAATAAAATAATACTGTATTCTCAAGTAAATTCTGTAAAATAGGGGCGGGAAAAGGGACCATGCTACTATACTTAAGTGGAAAACTATACACTAACCCACAGGCACCTGAAGTTACTTATTTTTCTTTTGATAAAAAAATATACCCTAGGTTTATTATTAGGTAAGGATATATCTTTTTATTAAAAGAAAAATAAGTAACGCCAGGTGCCTGTGCACTAACCGTCTGATTTAGCTTAGAGGGAGTTATCATCTTAAATATTATAGCTAATACGTCATGGTGTAAAAATAAGATCTATTAATATAATGAATCATTTACATTAAATATATATCACTTAATATCAATACATGAATACAGTTATTATATTTTCACCCCTTCAGTTTAACCTGGTGTGTGACAGAACTATGATCCGCCCCCATGCTATGATGACTTATTTCATTGGTTATGCTTCATCAACGGTTTTCTTGTCCATAGTTGGAGATATGTGAGTATATAAAAATATACAATTCTTCAAAGGGAGATACAATGAAGATAAGATAGTAGAAATGAATTTAATAATGACATTTTGAAATATGAGGAGAATACAGGGGAGTAGAATTTTAGGGACAAGAACACCAAAGATATAAAGATATAAAGAGAAATAAGGCCTTATTTTAAAGTAAATGTAGTGCAGTGAATATATTCTAAATCATTACCTAAAAATCATGGACAAGTTTTTTGTCTATTTGTTGGTGAACACCACCCTCATGAAATTTTCACCAGTGGCGTAGCATCGTTTTTGAAAGTGGGGGGGGGGGCCAGCCAGAGAAAAAAAAAACTAAAACCTACTTGAAAAAACTTGACAAGGAAAAAAAGGTAGAAATTGTCTAAAATCGAAAATCCTATTTCGTGGGGGTGGGGGGGGGGTTAGGTAGACTTTTTCTTTTTCTCAGTGTCAACTACTTTTAGTACCAATTCTAATACTACATTTTCGGTACATCACTAAAAGTGGGGGGCCAACCAGGCTTTCAATTAACATTTCCTCTAGTATAAGTAAGGTTGGGAAAAAAAGTGGGGGGGCAGGCCCCCCTGCCCCCCCCCCCGGTTGCTACGCCCCTGTTCACAAACATGGAGACACCACCACTTGCCGGTGGATGGCTGCAAATTTAGATCTTCACTTGGTGCTATTGAGTAGCGAGTAGCTATTGAGTTTTCTTGTCAACACCTACTGCGAAATTGGACCATGATTTATACCGTCTCATTCTAAGGACCGGTCTCCACGTCCCATAGTGTGATTCAAACCCGCGACTCTATAGCCAATGCTCTAACCACTGCACCATGCTGATAAATCAATAAAAAATAATAAAGCAGCTGAATATCAGCTTATAAAGGCTCACATCTCATAAAGAAAACTACAGGACATGTAAATACAAATTATGACTTCACAATTTAAAAAAATACATTTGTAGTTAGAAAATTTTATTATAGATTCTTATGTACCACGCAGGAGCGTCAAATAAACGTGAAAGCTTAAAGAAACGAAGATTGTTTTTAATATATGCAATAAGACCTTTTATTCCAATCAAGAAATATTTTATTTCATGTACAAGGATATTGAAGATGCACTTCATTATTCCCTTGCAGGAGAGACAAAACATGATCTTAAATCACTTTGTCACAACTGGGAAGGGGGAGGGGTTATCGTTCATATTCTGCATTTTTTTCTTAATTTCAGATTTCTTTGTGATTAAATTTAAACTTATAACATCGACAAAGGTAAGATTAATAAGGTTTTAAATTATCTTAATGAAAATTTAGCAGTTCAGTTTTTCAAAATAACAAAAATACATGTATTGTGTTCCTTGTATAAACTCTAATGTTACCTCTGCTATTTAGGACCAGAAGAGCCCTAGAGATTGGAAGGTGTCTGTCGTCTGTCCGATTTTTTTTTTCAAAATGCCTTTCCTGCCAAAAATTTCCTTTTCACTTAGCTGCAAAATTAGAGTCCTCCTATCTATTTACTGGTCCTTAATTTTGATGAAAAGTGTGCCTATGTATATAGAAAAATCTGCACAAAATTCTTTGACTTTACTCTCAAAATTCCCTCCTACATATTTGGTTCATTTTCAGTACGACTTGGTATCTAGGTAGGATATAATAAGATATAAAATTTCAATCTTTGAATTGATTGCTGATTTCATGACATCATTCTATAAACAGAAACCTCCTACTGCTTTAATTTGATCATTTTTTTCCCTTAAAACCTATATAAATGTACTAAGAATAGGGATTATAATGCTTTTCTCGATGATGCAACAACGATGTACTGAAAATGACCATCATATTGTAATATATCACTTGATTTGTAAACGTAATATTATGCGGTCGTCCAGTTCTCATTCTTGTTAAATCTATGTTCAACATGTGCCTGCCAGGAAAGTTGTTCGTTTATGATTTTATTGGAAATAATATGTCAGCTTATCTAGATACGATTTTAGTAATAGCTATTATCATCATAATTTACCTGTTGTCGCTTCATGTAATATCGTAGGAGTTATAATATCGGGGAATAGAGGGTGGATTTTACTTTTCATGTTTTGGAAGCCATCATACTTTACTCGGATCGTCATTTCCGGTTTGGTGACCTATATGTATTTACTAGTAATGCATTGTTCTATTGAAGTTATGAATATGGGATCGTATTCTACTTTTTAGTTTGAGTTGTTTTGTGATTTGAAGCTACAAGTTGTTATTTATTGTTAGCATTCACTTTATAATCAGTAGGGCTGAAACGATTCACCGAAATATCGATATTGTTCGATATAAGTGCTCGGTTCAATTTTCGATTCACCATCTCGATTTTCGGTTCGATACGTTTTTTTTATAATCGGGTTTGGTTAACTCTTTGAAATAGATCGGGTTCGACCTTATTTTAACAGTTTGACACACACGAGGGAGAAAATTGGGACGGTAAAGTTTCAGAGTAGGATGCCTCTGCTATTATTTATACGAATAAAGTGTTCTTAATCAACAGAACCACAAGTATCAGAGATGTGCAATTAACAAATTAGTAAATTCGGGCTAGTAAAAATTAAAACTACGCATGTAATACTTAAAGTACAAACGGTATTTTACTCATTTTTTGCTATCAAATTCCCAACCAGTGAATATTTTCCAGGCAACATGCTCCTACTGTCAATAAATCTCCATAATTTTCTCCATTTTTCAGTACTAACTTCCTGACTTATTTACTTCAAAAACGATCTTTTTTTTTCCTAATCCGAATTTCCTACGTTTATTGTAAATACATGCAGATATTTCATAAAATTATTTACGATCACTCAATCAACTGAAAGATCAGTGTGATTCACATGAAATATATTTCTAGTGTATTTAAGGATTTAATATGAAAACAAAATGAATTTATTTTCATTCTAATGAGCTAGTGCAAAATAATCAGAAAAGGAAAGATCTTCAGATATTTTTTTAAAATTCATTTTTATTTTCTGTCATAATCATTAATTTTATATGATTTAATTTTAATAGTAAGAATAAAATTTTAATTTTCAAAAGATTGACCTTAGTACCCTGACATTTTCAATGATTAATTTTTTTTTCAACATTTGTTTTATTTTAATTTTTGTTCCTATATTTGGGCTAATAACTTTTTACTGTGGGCTGGTAACTTTATTGCTGCCACTAGCCCGTGGGCTAGTACTTGAGTTTTTAAATTGCAAAACACTGGTAGTATATTTCTATTGTATCACCACCTTTTACTCTTTGTTTTGTAAATCTGAATACGTTTTCTTTAACCTTATGAATAGTTTCGTTCTTAAATTGTATCGTATTGAAAAAATTGAATTGTGACACAAGTATTGCAATACATATCGTATCGTGGAGGGGGCGTATCGTTTCAGCCCTAATAATCAGTCAGCTTTATCGGGACTACATTTGTGTACGCTAGTGTCGGTAGTTACGATATTCCTACGCTACATTGTTCTGCATATATTGTACAGTCTAGGGATGTTTTATAAACATTGAAGGAATTTATTAATTCGTCTAGTCAAGCTTATTTTATGTGTTATATTTCCACTTGTTAATTTTACATAGTTTAACTAGTTACGATGTTGTACGGTAGCTTGTGTGGCAGAAGTAGTTCTGTGTGGGAACTTGTGTGGGAACTCAGCCTCCCGTACAAGCTTTTGATTGGTTAATAGTTCGTACGGCATAATTTTATTGGATAATTCGAGTCATGTGACAGGGAATAGGAGGTTATATAAGCAAGCGCGTACTACGTTACGACAGATTTCAGCTAGTTGTATGGCGGCTATATTTGAAAGTTAAAATGAAGAAAACAAAAACGGTGAGATACTTATAATGTTATTTACGTATATTTAGCCTAGTTAGAAATCTCCTACCACACTGGACGACCTAAACTTGTGTTTCTGAAGAATCAGCTGTTTTATATTGATGTTTATATATTGTATTGTTATGATTATGAGATGCTGCACATACAATAAATGCTGAGTATGACTGATCAACCATCTTGAGTATCATTCAACAAAGAATCTACACAGAGTGGTGCCTGGTTGTTTAATTTATATTACAACAAATTTAATTACTGGTACATCCTGACAAAAGATGATTTATTTAGAAGATAAACTATGGCCTATATAGATGCTGAGGAATCAGAAATACTAGCCACCCCTGGGGTAGCTTACAATATTATAATATTTCAAAACCCTTTTCTGTAAAAGCGCTTCTCCTACTCTTTTGATTTGATTCCTGGGTCAGAGTGCATGTTTCTGTGCGTGTCAAACTGAAAAAAATATGTTTCACTCCAGATGTTGTTTATATTCTAGATAGATTTTACAAATCCGTAGAGCTACAGTTTCACCAGAGACTTGTGGTATTTTACAGAATTGGACGACGTCTGGAGTGTTGTTTATGTCTGACGTTCATGTTCCTGACCAATATCACCATGCCGTTCTCTACCTCCGTCTACATGTTTGCTGCCCTCCGCTTCTTTGACGGATTTTGTGGTGCTACCATATATCGGACAACTTTTATACTGGGTATACAAAACTCATAATACTTTTGTTTCCCTCGTCATAGATAGTTTAATATTATGATACATAATGGTATGAAAAATGATATCTTTGTCCTTCTTTCTAATGTGTTTCTCCCAGGTTCTCAGTTTTCAGTTAATAACAAATCTAAAGTGGGTTTGCTATGTTGGGAGAGTATTGTGTTATAAAAAGGCTTTGAAAATATATTATATGCCAGGCTTTGAAAATATATCAGTAGAAACACTAAATTTTATGGATAAGGAATTTCTTTCGTGAGCTTCACAACGGTGCCAGAATTTGGAGATAAATGTTAATACAAAGGATAAATTTGAAATGATTAAAACAAAAAGAAATTTTAAATATTTACGTTTTTTTCTTTTCCTGAGTAGAGTGAACAAATAAAAGTGTTTTACTTAAGTCAGGAACTTATGGTTTTTTTCCACGCCAGGGTTGGAGTTTGTTCCCCCACACTTACGTCTGATATCCGGTACACTGATAGTCCTAGTTTACTGTGGAGGAGCCTATATCCTGGTGCTTATCGCTTATTTCATCAGAGACTGGAGATGGTTACAGTTAACAGTTGCCACCCCAATGGCGATACCCCTCATCTACTGGTGGTACGTTACTTCTTCTACAGTAGACCTCAATTTAACATATTATAGGAACATTTTCTACGTTGAACCAAATGTTGAAACTTGATCGGGAAATTCTTTCCTCGTCAACCAAAACTAAAACAATGTAAAAGTGTTTCATTTAACGTCAGTGCTCTTCATACTAGTTTTTAAAAAGCCTTTTTGATTTCAACATAAAATGAAATGATCATGGTCTAGTATTGCCATAAACTGAAGTTCATAAAAACTTCCCAGATCTCAATCTTTTCGACCTTCTTTGGCTCTTAGATCAGTTTAAAGTTTCTTGAATTTGATAACAATAGATTTATTTCAATAATTCAATAAGAGTCGTTTGATGACAGAAAAGTCAGGGTTAAATAAGGAGATAACGAGCAGTAATCAAGCTGAAAAGGTCATTGAAACAATACCAATCAGGAAAAGAGCGAACACGGACCTCTTAAAATCAGGGGTTGGATCAGGTGCTATGGAGGAATGAGAATTCCCTGCCGACCGGTCACACCCGCCGTGTGCTCCTTGTCATGATCAGTGTGAATCTCCGAACACAATAAGTATGAAGAATTTTATCAGGATTTGACTTCAATTTCATTTGCTTACAATTCAAAGCCCTTCTTTCCACCATAGAACTTGCGAAAAATGATTTTGAAGGAGACTGTTGATATTCTTGTCTCATCAACTAATCAAGTAATTCAGGAATTGTTCCTATTTTTATTCTAATTTCGCAAATAATGCTATAAATGGATGGATGACTTGATTTGAAAAACCTCTGCTTAGATGGAGTTGACCTGTAATATAGCATTTTCACCAAGAAATACATTAAATTGCCAAAAATGAATTAATATACCTAGGCCAAGAATTTATCCAGAATCTCCAAGATGGTTGTTATCTCGTGGAAGGCACAAGGAGGCAATGGAAATCTTAAAGCACGCGGCCAAGATCAACAATACGCCACTGGATGAGGATATCACGTTGTTGAAAGTCAAACTAGAAAAAGAGGAAGATAAGGGAATCCTTCACATTCTGAAGATGCTTATTAGTTCCCGCAAACTGGTCATTCGTTGGCTCATTGTTACGGCCAACTGGTAAGTGTCCAGTGATACATCTTACCTATTGATGTATTTAAGTGAGGGAAACATCGCGTTTATAAAACTTTGAAGTTTTATTACAAATGAGGGTTGATAAAAAAGTGCTATGAAATTGTTCGAAATAAATACCACCAACGCCTTCTAGCAAAATGAAAATTAAATATAAGCATGCGAGAATATGACTTGCAAAAATATTATCGACGTTGTGATATATCTATCTTGTATTTTTATTACTGGATAAAATTTTTTAAAAGGCAAACATCAAAACAGATTAGAGGATTTGTCGTATGAAAAAAATGATGATATCATTTGATTATTAAAGGGACATGGACACAGTTTCAACTAAATTTTTTAATCCAATTTTAATGATTACAATTCCTACTTAAGGATCATCTATTGATTAGCAAAAATTTGGACATCATTTGTTGATTAACAAACAAGATACAGAAATTAAAGTTCTTCATAATGTAAACAAGGCTCGTGCCTTGTTTTTGTTTACATATAGAAAATATTTTATAAGTACACATTTTATAAGTAAACCTTCGTTTGTGATTTCTTTAGATGTCTACATTGAAGTGTATGAAGGAGTAATAGGCAATTTCTTTTCTAGCTGAACGTAAACATACGATAGCACTTTGCTAATATTTCTTAAACCAGGTTTTCTTAACTGATGTGATTTGAACATATTTAATCGTAATATAATTACGAAGGGATTGGGCACAAGTTCTGAAGTTTCTTAACTAAATTTGAGGACAGTGATGGTGTTGTCTCCTATAAAATTTATTGCATAGACATAGCATATTAGATGTACATGTAATTAAATATTAAATAAAACAATATTGAAATATTATTGGAAAACGACATTTTTAAAATATTATCTTCTTCATCTTGTCTTTGTTAAAAACAGGTTTGCCATTGCCTTTATCTACTACGGTCTAACTGTAAATCTGGGAAAACTCGGTGGGGATTTGTTCTCAAACTTCACGATGTCAAACACAGCTGAAGTACTTGGATACTTAACGTGCTTTCTCCTGGATAAAACAGGAAGGAAGCCTATGCACCTGGTTGTCCTTTTCGGTAGTTCTGTGGCTTGTCTCCTCACCCTGATACCGATTCTACTGCTGGACGAATGTAAGTCTAATCACCTTCATTACTTACACTTTAATATTATTGATTTTCTCCACCAAATACACTATCATGAAAAATGTGAGTTTGATGTCCAGGATTCTAATCTAAACAGTTCATGTATTTTCTAAAGTAATTTAAAATGTAAAATGAAAACTGCTGATATATACATGTTTATATATAAATCTGTCTAGAAGTTTCGTCTCAGATGTAGGCGGATCCATCAATTATTTGGATATAAGTATGTACCTTATCTGGATAAAGGGGATTTTTTTTTCATTAAAAGGTACTTTCCCTTAAAAAAAAAGACACAAAATAACCTTGTATGCGGAAAAAATGCATCATGCTCAGGACACAATGAAACTCATGACATCTTAACCTTGAAATGCAAATCTAATTTTAATTTCAGATTGTTCTTCATAGTGAGGGGGAAAGTGTAAATGCATGCAACATTTTGGACATTCATCAGAGAAAACATTAAAAAAAATATAGCTGACATGTATTTCACTTTTTTCAGCATATAATTGGCTTTTGATCACTTTTGCTATGATTGGGAAGTTTGGAGTATCAGCAGGATTTGGGGAGATCTTTATATACACTGGAGAAATGTTTCCCACTGTAGTCCGGAGCTTAAGTCTGGGTCTGTCTGGGGCAGGGTCAAGAGTTGGAAGCATTATATCTCCGTACATGTTTTTTCTGGTAACAATTTATCAATGACAGCTTTATTATTATTCATTATTAATAACTGCAAAAGTTAAAATGATAAATTTCAATAGTATAATTACATTTATGGAGAGAACGATCATAGGCATTTATGCCTGCTGTTCAATAGCTTATAATTACATGTAGTTGAACGCTGCTCTATATACATGAATATGATTTTAAACAGCAGTTTTTAAGTTATAAGCTGCCTTATTAATCGGCTGTTTTTTTTAATCAGGCGGAAGGGACGTTTGGGAAGGTATTGCCTTTCCTGCTCTTTGGCTCCTTGACGTTCTGTGTTGCGCTTCTTTCCCTGAAACTCCCAGAGACCAGAATGATAAAACTGCCACAGCAAGTAGAGGACGTCAATGAAGAAGACAATAATCGTCCTCCTCTGTTCGTACTATTACTGATTAAATCAATTTTCTGTTTAACTTAGTTTTTAAAAAGTCACACAAATTTGTTCTCTGTGAACGTTTGAACATGTCTCATTTATTTTTAATATAACAAAATTCTTTTTTTAGAAGCAAAGAAGCAGAAAATACAGATGAAGTGGAAAAATTTATGGAAGATGGACTGTGAATATCATTTATAGTATCGATGCTTTTATCCAAAACTTTCTGTAATAAAATAAAAATGTCATCATATTGGTTATTAACAAAACTATATGTACATGTATCAACTACAATATATGAAAATAAAAAATATTTTATCATCTTTATAAAAAGTGATTCCTTTCTTTAAAAATAAATTGGATACTCGGAACTTTAAGAACTGGTTTCAACAAGTACGTTGATAGCTTATTTGTTTTTACCTGAACATGCCTCTAGATTGCAAGAAGCATATTGGTAATGAAGACCGTCACAAAATGTTGCGTTCTGGCCTTGGCATGTTCTGAACCTGTACTTCCGACCAGCTCCACAAGGTTTGGAACATGGAGTATATGGCCCCCAAGAACCCCAACCTATAAAAAAGTTTATTCGTACCATGTTTTGTTTGTTAAAGTTCTAGCATGTAAAACAATGTTAATCAAAAGTTAATGAAAAATCAATGAGCATTAAATGAAAGTACTTTATTATAAGCTGTGACATCTTAAAATTAAAAAAATAACAAAAACTTATCTATTGGAAGTATCTTTACTGCAACCTTCTTGGTGTTGAAAGAGCTATGACTTTGATTTGAATTATCTGGACATACCTTTACTAAATACTCTCTAATGCATAAAAAACCCTTTCTACTCTTTAGTTATATAAAGTTCATTGCCTGGACAGATTGAGGTGTTGCATGTTTCAGACATTGTGGAATTTCCAGTACAATCTCGACCGCCATTGGAAGGCTCAGGGTTATTACATGTCCGATTTCTTTCTCTGTTTCCGCCGCCACAGGACACGCTACAAGTGCTATACCTGGACCATGCACTCCACGCACCGTCAACTTAAATAAAAATAGGGATTAGATACCAAGATGTATGTATTACAACGTCAATAAAATTGAAACATTGAATGAGTATTAGTTAGCAGTAATTAATTGTAGTGTAAAACATTCTGAAATATACAATGTAAATGCAGTACTAGGACAAGGTTTATTTAAACACAGGATTCCCTCCTCGTCTAGTCCCACACAGTCCCCTCCACCTCCGCTAGGTGGCGGGTTTGTACAATTCCTCCTTCTTAGTTTCCAACCAGTACCACACGTGACATCACAATGTGAGTAGCTTCCCCATCCTGACCAATTTCCGTCCACTTAAAACAAAATATTTAATCAATTCTAGTGAAGTAAAGATTATGATAATGTATTTTCTCAAACAATGACTAACATTGGAGTGAATAATTAAAAATATATATTTCAATAAATGGAGACGAAAAAAGGCAATATTTATAATGCATTAGGAAAAACAAAATATTTCAAGAATATATCGAAATTTAAACATTTGCCTGGATTATTAAACAAAAGGACTCGCCTGCACACTGCTTTTCTCGGCATATTTCTGCCTGTTGGTCATGTCCAGGACAAGCTGATCCGCCATCTGATGGTACTGGATTGCTACAGGTTCTTGTTTTTGTTTTGATTCCAGTACCACAAGTTACACTACAGGCGCCAAAACTAGTCCATGCCGACCAACTGCCACTGACTTGAGAAAAAATAAGAAAAAGTAAGAGATCATTAAGGAACACGAACAAAGGGTATAACTTTTTTGAGTTAACTATTGAATTAATGCCATAGACAAATAAATACCAGGAACAGGACAATTTTGCGTATTACAGGTAGAGGACTGAATGGAATTTCCGATACAAAAAGAACCATTTACTGCTGAGCAATTCCTGGATCTTATTTGAAATCCACCACCACAGGTAGCAGTGCAAGATGAATATGCACCCCAGTTATTCCAGTTTCCTTAATAACAGAAAAAAGAAATATTCAATGTCTTGATTACACGTCGAACTGTAGCTGTCTATGAAAAGAATGTCAGATTTTAATTTGTAAAACAAATTGCTATGTTTCTTTATGAATTAGATGATTTCTACTTAAAACACGTAAACAATTTATTATAACAACTGCAAAGAACTATATAAGAAATTAAACTGAAGCTGAAAAAAACTCATTTTCACCATATCTGGGTACATTACACATGGACACACATTTATTTCTTGTTCACACCTGGACACACTTTCATTTCTGTACATGGCTGTACATCTGTTGAATTTCCATGACAAGCAGCTCCATGTGGACCTACACAGCTCCTTTGTCTCGTGTGATTTCCCTCACCACACGTTACACTGCAGAGAGACCAGGAACCCCAAGGAGTCCAGTCAGCAGTTACTGTTAAAAGGATCAACCATGTGTGTAGTTTTTGTTTTGACAAAATAATCAATGACTTACAATTACAAGATATTCTCAAAACTATTCAAATCTTACATGGAACGCATTCGCAATGCAATGTTGAATTGCTTGTTGAAGTAAATTGACATTTTTGATGTAATCCACTTGAGCAGGATAGCGCTTCTGGAAAAGAAAATAAACCAAAATATTGGAATCACATGAAAAAAATTTAAGCACTACTTTCAATCATTTTGGTTTAGGTTCCAAGATTAAGATAGTTTTTCCAAAGACCTATTTTTTTCAAACATTTTTACATTGCAGGCCGGGTTTCAAATATAGTAAATTTAGTCTGAGGATGCTAAAATATACTTAAGCTGTAAAAGCATGCTCTCTTTTGTACTTTTACATTTCATATTTAATTTTTAGGAATCAAATAAAAAGTTTAAAAAAGACTTATAGCTTACCTCAATTAATACTTTGCTTTTCAAAAAGCTGAAATGCTTTCATAAGGAATGGAAAATGAAAAACGTTTATTCAATTATCAATTTTAGTTGCAATTTATAAGTTCCTTTTAAAGAGAAAGATTGAATTCTGATAATTCAACTGAGTCCAATATTTGACTATTTATTGATGTTTTGACCAAATTTACGCCAGAATTTTTCGAAATTGTTAAGACATCATCAATGTAATTAAAAAAATCCTTACAGTGCTATTATACCTGAGAATTTGCTCAATCTTAGAAATTGGGTCAACTAGTGTTAAACATGACCAAAACGTGTCCCTCAAAATCTGTTCACTAATGGTCTGCTGATAAATCCTAGTTTACACTAACACTAAAATCTGTTACAATCATAACGTACGTCTGCGTCTGTAAATGTTATTAAAAGCTTTACTTTTTTCTTTCAAAACTCAAAAATATTTGCAAGATAATTATTGTTTACTGTGTATAAATACTAGTGATTTGTGGGAGTAAAAAAATTATCAACTTACTCTTGGCGAAGATATGAACGTGTGCATCAAAGCAGTTTCTCTTCTCAAACTCCTATATGCTGAAGAAATTTTACTTAAATCAAATCTTTGGATTTTCTATTACAGCTAAACTTTTCTTTAACATTATAGGAATATGAACTAACTCTTTTTGATTTTAAGATCAAGATTAAAAAATCGTGTTTATATACATTTTACGCAGTAAAAACCAATGCCTCATGAGAAGTAAATACTACAGTGGGTATCCAAGAAAAAAAGTGGGTACAAAAAATGTACATACTTGTTCCTCTGGCATCCAAAATAAATGTATATAACAAGAGTAATAGTGAAGTGTTCATAATACAATGTATATTGACCTTAAGAACAAATCGCTTATCGCATGACAGCAAGACCAAAGAAACAAACGTGTACACTGACAAAAACGTAGGATATTTTCTAAACTAAGAAAAAAAAAGAATACCCTAAAATGATACAAAACACAAGGCATTGTACTTCAGGTACAGGTTTTAAAGTTAAAGATTCTTTTATCTACTTTAGTGAAGGTTATTGGTGTTTTACTAAATCAGATACATACCATAAAAATATGACTGCGGGCAAGTCAGATTGATATGCACTTAAAGAACCTTCACAAACTTAATTGCAACTCTTATGTTTTACATCTGTTTAACAAATATTAAAACGCCATAAAATGATACAAAACACAAGGCATTGTACTTCAGTTACATATTTTATAGTTAAAGATTAAATATTAAAACGCCATTTTATTACTGTTGTAAAGATGGGTTCTTTAATTTTATATACTTAAAACATTTAGCATTTAAATCATCAGAATTTTTACGTATTATTGTTATTTATGTGTAAATACAATTAATTATTATAAAAAATTCATTATCTAATGAATTTGCTCTCACTTCACTTTATTATTATACTTATTTAATGAATTTACTCTCAGTTCAAAATTATTTGTACGGCGGGATTTTTGTTCTAAAAAAAGCCCGAAGAAGAGCTGACTTATCAGCAAGTACAATCTGTCATTCAGTCGAATGCTTACTGACGTTCTCCAAACCAATTGCTAGACCATTGTTTACACATCAAATTGTCTTCAGATTTCCCCCGTTTGACATGGAACACATGGAAGATGTGACCGGTAGGGAGGGAATGCTTACTCCTCCATGGCACCTTATCCACCTTTAACGATTTGGAGGTCCTTTATTACTCTGCCCCCGATTTGTATTGTTTCCATGGACCTTTGAGCTTTGATCACTGTTCTTCATTTCAAGATTTCACTTGATTATTAAAACTATTAAAAAAAAACAAAAAAAAAAAAAAACAAAAACAGAGCGGATACATTTTGCACTGTCGGAAAAGATTATATCTTCGTATGATCCGTGCAATGTATGTGGGCGATGTGTTGACACTTCACTCTATAGTACATAATCTTTTGGTATTTATTCCGTGTTAATATTCATGTCGGTATTTGTACGAAATGAACTCCAAAAAGTATTGGTGTATCCAGTCCTCAGGAATCACTCTAGATATTCTTTCCTTGTCTTGATATCGATAAGTTTTCCGACTGTATTTCAATTTCTTTGAACAAGATTTAAAAAAAATTAAAAAATATTCTCAAATGATAAAAATTATATAAGATATCGTGATTGGTAGAAGTGATATCATAATCTTTAATTTTGTTGGTTGTTGGGATTTTAAAGTATTATCTTAAAGTTTACCTTGATTCAGAATTCAAAGAATGAATAATTTACCCTCCAAATGATCAAAATAGTCAGTAGTTTTTCATCAAGGTTGACATTCATTTCAGTGCAAAATTATGTAATTAGAATACATAAATTAGTAGAAAAACTTATTAATTCTACATTATTAATAAATTTTCGTGCTTTGAGAAAAAATAAGGGATTGTGAGATAAAACTTTGTAGTTGAAGAAGCATTAAGTTGTTAAAGTAAATATGAAAATAATTATATAATAGTGTTGCATTATGCATGTACTATGCCTAAATAGTAGGCAGGGTTTGACACATGGTGCACGAGCCGGAGGCGAGTGCACTATGTGTCAAACCCTGCCTACTATTTAGGCATAGTACATGCATAATGCAACACTATTGTTATTATTATGCTGACTGTTGTAATTATTTATGCGGTAATCCATTTGATTTTTTCCTGAAAATATCGGTGCTTAAACAGCGCACTTGCAAGAACTCATTCAAAATATTCATGCTAAAATTGTTTGCATGCTTAGTTATTTTGGTTACTAGTATTTTCTCTAAATAAGTGATTTTCTGTCCCAAAGCAACACATCTTTATTTTCTGTTATGTTAGTAAGCCTTATTTGTTTGCAGACGTCGATTCTCATTGATAATTTTCTTTTACATCCTTCAATCAAGCGTCATATAAAAAAGCGTTTTAATGACCCTATAAAATCAGTTCATCTAACGATCTGTATGTAATTAGTTTGAAAGTTTGTTGTACACATTAATCTAAAGTTCCTTGGAATAATATAACTGTTTTCAAATAATATTTGTCTATTTTCTCCTTCTTGTGTCAATTGTGTAAATTAAGTTTATATATTTAATAAAATTGCATCAATCAGTGATCGTCTCTATGGCGTAATCGATAAGGCATCGGACTGTCAATCTCATGGTCGTGAGTTCGATCCCCGGCATGTGCATGGAAGAATTTTATTCAGTAAATAAAGCCGTGCACTATTTCGGCATAGTATGTTCACGCTATATAAATCCTTAATATGCGAGAATAAATGGGTTATATAGAGACAAACAGGAAGCATAATAATGAACAATAACCAAGCTCATCTGTCGATTGAAACAATACATAAAATTATTAAAAGTACAGTAAAGACGCGGATCTTTTAAAGATCAGAGGTGGGACCAGCTCCCGTGGAAGAGTAAGCATTCCATGCCGACCGGAAAGCGCTTTTTTTCCCCGAGAAAAATATCCAAATATGAACCAAATGTGTTTTTTACAATCCGTGATTGATATTATATCTTGGTCTCTTTACACCACAAAACTAGGAAAGTTACTGAATGTCAATAAGGGAAAAATTTAGGCACGTATATATGACTATATGTAGTATTTGATACCACACTCTAAAATGCACAAAAAAAGTATATGGATACAAGAGATAAGTTTCTGTCAATTCTCAAAAGATTGGAGAATACGATGTGATGTGTATGAGAATGCCTTGCACATACATTGGTTTTTAAACTGGTCAGAAATTTTGTTTTTATCAACGTATCAAACGATTTTTTTATATTCATTTTTCATACTTAAGCAACCTCCCTCGTCCAAATTAAACTTGAGTGACCTATCAGATCTTCTTTTAAGGAATGAATCACTGCATTTCAGAAGCAATAGGTGTAATAAAGATATCAATAATCTTATGGCCGGAAGTGCACAAAGTGCAACAGCATCTTTACAAAACGAGTTCTGTAACTATGCTTTGATAGACCACTTCACTTTTATCTATTTCACTCAGTTTAGTTGAATCTACCTCATGATCAAAGTTATCAATACTCGTGATAGAAAAATGTTACCATTGTGCAAGTGTTGGAAGTCCTATAAATACACAAACCTGTTCATATTGCTTCATTTTTACAACTTCCAAATTCAATTCTTCTGCCAACATTGATATTAGAAGCCATTATGCGTTTGATTTTCGTCATTTTCATTTTGTACAATTTTGTTTTGGTTGTATCTCGTAAGTTTTTTGCTCAATTATTAATTGTTAATTATTTCATATTTACATGCATTATGCTTGCTAAAAAATAAAAAAGAAACTTTTTATTTATTTACGTTTGGTAAATGTTGAAGTAATTACACATTTAATTTTTTAAAATTCCTAATTGATTTATCAGAATTTTTAACATTTTAAATTTGAATTGTAAACAAACACTGTAAACTTTCTATAGGTTTTAAGGAATTTTTATGAAAGCAATATGAGTTGCATTTTTCAGAATTTAATTTTGCTATTAAAATGTGTCTGTCATTATGATAAACCTTTAGGATCAAATACACTAAAATGAATTATTGAATTGTTCCAAGAGAAAGATCTCTGTACAATCAAATATTTAGTATTATTTAAGAAAACGATATTGTACAATACAACAATAATGTAATTTTGCATCATGAAGAGCTTGTTAATAGTTCCTCTATCACAAATACGAACAACAAAAGTTTATAAATGTTCTTTTTCTCTGTCTTGAAATAGTTAATGACAATTTTGCAACAGAAAATTTTGACATCAAAGTTGCAGCTCATATTGCTTTAAATAAAAAAAAACAATCCGTTTAATTGAATACGTACAGTTTTAATTGAAACAGTGGAAATGTTTTCTTATGGAAAAGTAAAACTAAATAAAGACTAGATCGGTAAATAAGAAATGAGGTTAAGGGGCTGAATAACATTACAAAATGAAATAAAACCATAATACAATGAAGCGCATTGAAGTGGTAAAATTTTCCATTTGGATGAAACATTCTGAGTCATGTTTTGAACGTCAATTATAACGTAACGACACGCCCATTTCTTTAGAAACGAGAAAGAATTATTCGTCGTAATGTTTTAGGTCACCCCACTTTCCGCGACAAGCAACATGAGTTACACTAAAATGAAGATTTTTAAATAAGAGAAAACTATATACAGAGTCCCCACTTTTGTAAAAGACGCACTGCAACGAATTTGTACATAATTATGATTTTATCATGTTTATTGGAGTTAGCATAACACATGTATCAGTCGAACACGTGCTTACTCGCTGTTTATGTAGACCGTCAATTTGATTGGCTATTATATTTATGGAATACCTGTTCTACAGGTATTCGATTAAATCATTTGACCGATTTTTCTTTTCTAAAAAAATGGGCGTGTCGAAAGAAACTCAAAACGTTCCATCCAAACGGAAAATTTTACCACTTCAATGCGCTTCATTGTAGCTTTTAAGTTTTCCAACGTAGGGTTAGTTTGATTGAGTGGTGTTCAAAATGTCAAAATCGTAAGTGTTCTACATGGAATTACAGGGTTTTTGAAGGAATAAATGGGCTGATATTTTCCTAAAAGGAAGTGCCAACAAGAATTTGTTTGTATTTAGTAAATTAGGTCATCAACTAGCTTGATTGAAGTTCTCTTAAACATTGAGTCAACATTAAGGGTTGGAAAAGGTCTATCCGGAGATTATCAGTAAAAATGGAGTCATTTCAGTGTTCCTGTCCAGCAAAGTTAATTATAATCTTTTCCTTTTTAACTAACAAGACAATGGCGGGTGGTCTCAGTGGTCGTCGTTTGGGAGATGTACCAGTGTGTGTGGGAAAGGTTACCGTTTAAGAACAAGAAGTTGCAGTGACCCAGAACCAACAAATGGCGGTTCTTTCTGCCCGGGTCCAGCTACTAACAAATCGAATGCTTTGAAAAGCCTTGTGGAGGTAAGCATATGCTTAATTATTTAGTTTTATTCTTTAATATTTATATTATTGCTAATATGCCAATAGAATTGCAAAAAATATCTTTTACCTTAGAAAGTCATCTATCAATACATGTAAATAGAACTTGAAATGCAAATGGGATTTTATATAAACCAACACCCTATCTATCTCTGTTGTTCCTTTAAGCAGAAAAATTGCACATAATCATTCTCTCATCCTAAGCCATAATACTGAGCATATGTATGTTACTTGAAATAAATTTAGTAAACAAAATTTGCTGTAGAAAGTCCCACATGTGTATTCACTTAATCAAAATTTCGAAAGAAAGTATAACGAAGAATGTATCAAACCAGAATGCAGAATATTACCAGGAAAAATTGGAAATGCTAGTATGCAGCTTACGTGATTTCAGTCAGTTTCAGTCAAAATATTTTAGGATAAATAAAGATATGGGAGGATGGAATTCGACAGGGGCGTCTTATAGGATTAAAATTCCAGTGCGAAGTTAATTTCAAACCATCAAAGATATTTTCATAAGCAACGAATAAATGTTTTCTTGAAATTACAAATAATTTCAACTCCAGAATAAATACGTTAAGAGTTCTTTTTTTTTTAAAGTTACAAATAATTTCAACCCTAGAATAAATGTAGTTTCAAATAATGTATATAGATGTATATTTAATAAGACACTCATTAAAATATAAATTTTAAAATATTAGGAAATTGAAGTTATCTGTCTTTTGACTCAAAGATTCATAAAATATACTTTGTGAAAGAAATAAAAACCTGGGTAGATTGATAATCAATTTCGAGTTAGAATTTTAATACAATATCACTTAGACCCCTGGATTGTATTGTACCCGCCCTTTTCATTATCATCACATGTTTTGACTGAAACAAACGCTAGCTGTGTATTTCCAACTTTGTAAATGCTACGTCCCTTCTGGCGATGTGTATTTTGATCACACATTATCAAACCTAAACACCTGTAAGCTAGGAGACGGTCAATAAGTGAATCATATACTGTATACTTTTACTACACATTTTTCTCAACAGACATGATTGCTGTATGGACTACTTGGTCAGGCTTTAGTCAGTGCTCGCGTACCTGTGGACAAGGAACCCAAACAAGAACTCGTCAAATGAACTGCACAGGAATAGTTTCTACATCCAGTGTATGTCTAGACAAACAGATTGAGAGCAAGGACTGCAACAGCATTCCCTGTGATAAAATTCCACGTAAGATGAATACAGCAGAAAATGTAGCAAGATTTTGAGGAACTTAAAAATACCAAAAGGCTTGTTTGAAGTTATTAAAGATAAAAAGAAATTAGTGTCGATATATTTCATCTTTTATTATAGTGAATGGCGGCTGGAGTAGCTGGAAAGAAATGGTGAAGTGCTCTAAATCTTGCGGAGGAGGAATGCGGATTAGATACAGAACCTGTAGCAACCCTATTCCTGCCAATGGTGGGCAATTTTGTGTCGGCGCTTCAGTTAAAACGACTTTATGTAACGATCAACCGTGTCCAGGTACCTATGTGTAGTGTATTTTGTAATTATGATAAAAAAAAATTGAAATGAATCATGACAGGTCATTTTAAGATAAAATATGGACTCGGTGTTAAATTTGTGTTTCTTGCACGTTTAACCACGGATTCGCGTACCCTCTAGTCAATCATGGCGATTTCAAGATGTGATCTGTGTTGTGTAATGTTCATCATGCCCAAGTTCAAATAATAAAGGAGCCATTTCAACCTGCTTTCATCGATATTTTTTACGTTTTAGCTAAAACAACACAAGGTTCCTTTGTAACCTTACCACGTAATTTGTGGGTCACCTTAAAAAGGGTAACTTCCTTTATGACACACTACTCAATATGAATTTCTGATTGAAGAAAACAATAACAAAGATAGTAATGATGAAATATATCTTTTCTTTTGAGCAGCATTCTACACGGATAAGTTAACATCTGGATTTATCAAAAAGAAGTGGAGCCCAACAGAATACACATTTCCGAAGTGGGAAGCTTTACAATAGAACACAGAGAGAAAATAAAACTTTTAAACTTATTCAGCTCACGTGAGCTGAAAGCTTAATTAGCTTTTCTGACATTTGATGTCCGGTGTCCGTGTGTCGTCTGTAAACTTTCAAATTTTCGACTTCACTCTCTCAAGACTCAATGGGTCAACCATCTTTGACACATAATTTCTTTAGGCGAATGAAATAAATTCTTTCTATGTGAGCGAACCATCGTTATTCAAATTCGTGTTCCTAAAGCGAGGGTTGGGCCCAATTATGCGATCTAAGTTGTGCATAGAAAAATTGAGAAAGATCTTTTAAAATTTTCTCAAGGACAGTATATTGGACTTCTGCCAGAAACGTTGACTTTTACAATAGACTGAAAGGTATGGAGATAACGAACAGTATTCAATCTCAAAGTCCATAACACAATGCAAAATAGGAGCAGAGCAAACACGGACCTCCGAAACATCAGAGGTGGGATCAGGCGCCATGGAGGAGTGAGCATCCCCTGCTGACCATTCACTCTCCCTTGTGCTCCTTGTCATGATCGGGAAATAACGGAAAAATCCGTCGTCAATTCAGTGTATAAATAATGGACCAACAATTAGTATGAAAAACTTCAGTCAGCATTTGACTCAATGATAAAATGTATTTGCTGACAAGGTCATTATATCGACCATAGACTATAGAAATGATGACTTTTAACGAGAATATTCTTGTTTCATCAGCTTGCTTGTCAATAATTTACCTCGTTTTAGAAATTGTTCATGCGTAGAGCATGCTCTTGCGTATCGAATCAACTGAGATATATAGACTCTGTATGCAGGTGATGAAGGTATATTGCTGCATAAGTTAAGGAAAGTTGACGATAGAAAAGTTAAAGTCATCACGTTTATCATATAGCTTGGTTGTTAGATTACAATTAACGTCCTTTTCAAGTAAAATATCCAAGTATGAAACAGATGTGTCAGACTCTGTGGTATCTTTTATCTCAAGCTCAGCAGGATAAATCGTATCGACGTAGGAATGGAAATTACCATTGTTAACTGACAATACGTCGTCGATATATCTAAATGTCGAGTTGAAGGCCACAGCAAGTGTTTTCTTCTTTTCACGCATAAGATTTTGCACAAATTCTGCTTCATATCAATATAAAAATATTTAGGTTTGCTAATAACGGAGCGCAATTGGTACCCATGGGAATTCCAATAGATTGTGGGAATACCTGGCCTCCAAAAACCACATAGATATTGTCAATCAGAAACTCAAGCATCTCTTTGATGTCAGCTTCAGAGTACATGTACTTGTGTGTGCAATCAGAATGTGTTTTAACAAAATAATTTTGCAAATAACCAATGACCAGGTAAGTAAATTTACGAGTTCCATTTTTATTGAAAAAGCAGCTGTCAATGATATCAAAAAGTCTGGACTTTAATTTATCGTTGGGAATGGTTGTGTATAAAGTTGAAACGTCGTAAGTTTTTAAGCTGTTGATTTTGGAAAAATCTTGTGATTTCAAATTGTCCAAAAGTTCTTTGGAATTTTTGAGTATCCACATCTGATTCACACCATTTCTTAAATATATTGTTGCACAGTACTCTTGAAGTTTTTCCTTAACAACTGTCAATATCTTGATGAGAAGTAATGAAAGAGGCTTGGTTGAACTGGAACCCGCAATGTATCTTTGTTTGTAAGGATTTTTATGAAGTTTCGGAATCCAATATATATAGGGTAGTTCAAATTCGTTTTGGCTCTGTGGAATATTAAAAATATTTAAAACTGACATATGACTTCGAAGAATTTCTTCCTAAGAAAGGGAGGTATGAGTATAAGTAGGATTGTTACTTGTAGAATTAAATCCAAGTTCTTCTAAAAAACAATTTATATAATGAGCCTTACAAACGAAGACAATGTTGTTACCTGCTTTGTCGGCAGGGACCAGTACGTACTGATCATGTAATCTATCTAATTCTTTTTTCACTTCTGGATTATTGAACACAGAAGGATAGATGGTTTTCATATTGCCCATCAGTCTTTTAATACGTGACTTTACCATGGATCTGATACATTTAATCCATTCTGACAAGGTGTCAACGTCTTCTTTTTCATATCTGGCCCATCGTCTGGCGTAATTTTCAACAGAATCCATAATTAGATGAAATTCCGACGCCAGTTGGTTTTAGGACCTTTTAAAATAAGTGATCTAAGACTGTTTACTTTCAATTACCATTTCTTTACCTCCATATATACATGTATAATGCTGATGTAATTGTAAAAGTAAACCATCATCTGTAAAAGTCAGATCCAATTATCAAGCCATGACAGATTACATTAATATGGAACCAAGGAGCATCCTCATTTGGTATAAAATCAAGCTTATTCAAATCAATACCTCGGAGGGTAGGGGGACACAATAACATCTATCTTTTACATGGGAATATATATGAAAAAGTCTATTAAAATCTTTTTAAAGCTATTATGAATTATATTAAAATAGAACTATCTAACGTAGATACAAACTTGTTTATGAGCGCCTTCCTGGACAGGATTGGACCGCTTCTCAATACTGAAGTGATTTCTGCTTTTATTCTAACCAATGCTAATCAGGAGAGCGATGTGGTCCATGAGCCTCTTGTTCTTCCCAATTTATTTAAAAAAAGAATACTCTTTGAAAAATCCTCCCTGATATATTTTTTTTGTTATTTGCCAAATTTTTTGCAATACAGTATTTCATTATTATTATTGACATAAATACATTTGCTGATGTGGATATCTTTGTAGTTTTATTCTAAAAAGATTAAATGATAGTGTATATCTGCTCTTTGACAGGACACCGGTCAATACTGATTTCTCATTTCTTAATGCAACGTTTCGTTGAATGAAGGAACAAATTTGATTATCTCGCTAGTGGAAATCCTTTAAGATGTATCTTTTAAAACAATGATTCACAATTGCAATTAGATAAATGTATTTAAGCGATGGGTTTTCTTTTTAAAATTTCGAGTAAATATTGAATTAATTATGCAATTGTGAATGTTAATTCATCAAAGTACAAGTCAGGATTTGTGTTTTAACAGCCTTATAATTATTTAAATAAAACAATTTATTGTTTAAGATATATTATTTCTTTATTATATTACTCAGTCATATAGCTTTCCATTTTACTCAGGCATATAGCTTTCCATTTTAATGATGTACATCTCTTTTTCTCTGAAATTAAAACGCACAACGTCACATTTTTCTCAAAATGAAGAAGAAGAAAAAAAAACAAAGTAAATGCTGAAAGAACTTTACTTAAAAACATAAATAAGAAACAGACATTTACCACAATTCATCGAATATCTTTTCTAGAAAAAAAAATCTTTTTAGATTTTACACCAATTGAATTTAACTGTTACAGAAAGGTTTTATTCATAGAAAACACCCTCTGTAAAATTTCGTAATAAACAGAAAGTATTTGTGTTTTACTCATTAATTGGTAAATACCACGTGTTATCATGTTCTATTCCCCAGTTTTAATCAATGCATGAATACTAATACACAACATTCAAAATCTACAAACCCATAGATACTATCATAATATCATGACCCAAATCTAACATCAACAGCGTGAGCTGTACATGTTTGGTGCCCACGCCCCCCAAATGATTCTATACAATAGAGAATGCTCTGGATACGATCAATAAAACAGAGGCCAGCTTCTGACAAATAAGTTGGTGTAACAAAGATTTCATTAACCCCTTTAGAAGTCAGCTTTACACGAATTTTACAATTGTCATAAATACCTTATTAGTAAATATAATCTATCATCGGATCGTATTTTGTCTGCCTGTTCCGCGGCACTTTTTCGACATTGCTTTAATTGATTGCAAAAAAATGACTACAATTCTTTGTCTGCCTGAAACATGTTATGTATCGGAGGACAGTGGGTCTGGCTGGTCAACATGGGGTTGCTTACTCCCCTTGACCACCTGCATGATACCACTTATGAAGTTTCAAAGGATACCTGCTTTCTCTGCTGTTTATGATTCCTTTTACTTACACTTACTGAATCTATGAGATGGATTCCTGTCCGCGCCTATTATTGATTTACCTAAAGTCCACTTACCCGTTTCCCAAGTGTTACCAATTGATTAGTTGGCACTGTTACCCAATGTAGGGGATCTGAAAAGGAAGATTGAGAATGAGAATTAGTATGTAAAAAAAAGTTTCTTTACGTACAAACATTTCAGCATTTTCAGTCACTTGCATTCAATATTGATGGAATTTCCCGTTTCTTAATAATTGAATTGAATTTGATCGTAAACTAAAAATAACAGAAGATCTGCAAAATGATTTTTCTGTATCTCCTTTGGAGTGAATAAGGCAGATTAACTTTGGTAGGTTGTAAAGCATAAGATTATTAAAAAGACCAGAAATTAAGTTAATTAAGACAACCAAAATTGTTTTTACAATACCCGGACATGGTTTTACTTCACATTCTACAGTTTCTTGGTAATCCCCAACACAGACCAATCCGCCATTGGACGGCGCTGGGTTAGAACAAGTCCTTTGACGTCTTTGAGAACCTTTTCCGCACGTTTTGCTACACTCACTAAAAAGACTCCAATCGCTCCAATGGCCGTCAACTTAATGTTGAATTATATTTATTTACTATCGAACTGCAATTTATCATCACTAAACATATCAAGACAAAGTTGTTAATAAATTCTATTTCATATTGACCCTCTTGTTTCATTTTAAACGCTTTGACTTATATGGCGAAGTGACATCTCTTTGGTTGATGGTAAACCCTAATAAAATGTAACTTACCTGGGCAATTAGATTTAGTACAATTTTGGATTTCTGTTGATCTCCCAACACAATCTGTACCGCCATGTGCAGGGGGAGGTTCTGTACAAGTTCTCTCCCTTTCCTGTATTCCTTCGCCACATGTGACTGAACAACTACTGTAATCAGTCCAAGTACTCCAACTACCATCAACTAGAAAATCGACCATCATTCTATATTATGTCAAGAAAATTGATTTAAAGATTCCAAAAAATTTCTCTTTGTCTTTTTCAACTTTTTTTATGAAGAAGTTTAGTCAGAGATCAATTAAACATATATTTTGATTAAAAGATTCATCATATTGCTTAAGGGCTTCACAATTTTTTTTCGGAAGGGGAGGGGGGGTAACTTTTTTACTTGAAATACTAACATTGAAGTTAGATTTACTTTTTTGAAAATACAGACATCCTCATAATAGCGTTACAGATCAAATTACCAGGACATGGTGTGCTGTTACATTGCTCAGTCTCTGAATTATTCCCAGAACAATCTTTTCCGCCATTTAACGGAGCTGGACTCGAACATAATCTTTGTCTTGTTTTAGAACCATTTCCACATGTCTTGGTACATTCACTATATTGACCCCATGTACTCCATTGGCCATTCACTCAAAAGAAACAAAACCATTCTTCACTGATATTTCCATGACTGACTTAACTGAATGAAATATCGAAATAAAATCATGCTTTTCTCTCGCTGAATTCTTTCTCTGTTCCAATAATTGGTATACATTAATTTTACCGTACATTGAATAGGCTAAGCCTGTAGACTTATCAATCATGCTACATTTTTGTTTATTTCTTCATATGTATCAAACATTATAATTTTGAAAAAAAAAATTGTTGGCTGTATCACGCTAAATTGTAACAATATTTATATTCAACTTTTCAAAAACTTTTTTAAAACGACATTTAGAATAAATAGTGCAGTGCAATTATGTTTTGTTTTTTAAGTCACAGTTTATGAAAATGCATACACCTACATACGGATTCAAAAAAGATATATACATACATGTTCATCATTTATAAATGATACATATAATTTTAAATAAATATCATTCTACCTGGGCAACCGTTTTCTGAGCATTTTTGTGTTTCATTGGCGTAACCTTTACAATTAGCCCCTCCATGTAAAGGTCTTGGATGAGTACATGTACGGGTTCGAACCTGAGTCCCTCCGCCACAAGATGTCGTGCATTGACTGTACTGACTCCAACTGCTCCACTCTCCATTCACTTTACATTAAGTATAAGCCAAATGTCATCTTAAGATTCAATAATTTTAGATGTTCAATGCAATTAAAATGTGAAAAACATTTCCAAAATGCTATAATATCCACCCTAAAGGTAAATAAAAATTGATTTATAATTAAAAAATCCTTTTCCTTCTAGTCATAATTTGGATCAAATCAAATATTGTTCGTTTTTCACAACGGATTATTTATTCCTTACCTGGACACAAATGTTCATTGCAATAATGAGACTCAGTAGATTGTCCTACACAGTCTGCACCATTGTGTGCAGGTGAAGGGTTCGAACACGTTCTAGTTCTTGTCATTGTTCCTCTTCCGCAATGCGCTGAGCAATGACTAAAACTACTCCATGTACTCCATCCTCCATTAACTAGAAAATTAAAACAGACAGATGTCGGGTAAAGTGATCCCTTAGTGCCGCCCTGCTCCGCAGGCGACACAAAAATATTCTATTTATATAATTTATAAGAATTCTATGTAATTTATAGTTCATTTTCAAAATGTATACATATATTCACAGAATTTCAAATGTTTAAACAAAATAAAACCAGCCACTTTAATCTTAACAATTGTATAATCTTTATGATCAAGTTTATTATTATACTTCTGTTGAAACGTTTTATATATAAAGTTAAGGAGGTAAAATGACTATTTTTCATATTCTGAAAATTTCCACGCATTGACAGCTATACCCCGGGGTATAGTTTTTGCTATCCACCCCTGGGAAGATTTTCATGCAATTTTTGCCGCCAATTTTGATTTCCAGCGATAAATCAATAGACTCAGAAACTGTAATATACATCAGTATAATAAAACGCTTATGCACTGGCTGTGAGTAGGATAGCTCTTTTATCAAACCCTTGACAGGAACTATTCCCCTCGGGCAAGCCCTCGGGGAATAGTTCCCTGTCTCGGGTTTGATAAAAGAGCTATCCCACTCACAACCAGTGAATAAGTGTATATTATACCCCCCCGCTTGAAAAGCGGGAGGGTATATAGTGATCGGGATTTCCGTCCGTCCGTCCGTCTGTTACGCTTTTTCTCTTATCCGCAACTCCTCTTATACTACTGAGTGAAATTTAATGAAACTTTCACAGAATCTTTATTACATATTGCCATTGTGTATCTCCTATTTTACTTTTTTTATTCGATACGTATTTTAGGTTTCCCAGAGCAAAACATGGACATTGCCATTTTTTGTTTACCTATGACGTCACATAATAGAAGCTTCTGGATAACATTTGATAGGACGAGTTATTCCTCTTTGCACATTACCGTAAAACAATATATAGCAACACATCGACATTATGGGAGGCGGGGGTATCATTTAGTGAGCTCATTGCTCACAGTACCTCTAGTTTATGTAAGTATTTACCTGGACAACCGTTTTCTGAGCATTTTTGTGTTTCAATAGCATAACCTTTACAATTAGCCCCTCCATGTAAAGGTCTTGGATGAGTACATGTACGGGTTCGAACCTGAGTCCCTCCGCCACAAGATGTCGTACATTGACTGTACTGACTCCAACTGCTCCAACCTCCATTCACTTTACATTAAGTATAAGCTTAATATAATCTTAAAACACATTTCTTAAAATGCAATAAATTAAAGAATAGTTTATAATAAAAAAAAAATCATTTTCCTTAGGGTCATAACTTGCAATAAGATGTAAATGTATATATACGGTTTTCAATTCGAATTGTTCAATTGTTTTTATAACATATTGTTAACTCTTTACCTGGACACAAATGTCCATTGCAATGATGAGTTTCCATTGCATGACCAACACAGTCTGTACCATTGTGTGCAGGTGTAGGATTCGAACACGTTCTAGTTCTTGTCATTGTTCCTCTTCCGCAATGCACTGAGCAATGGCTAAATTTACTCCATGTACTCCATCCTCCGTTGACTACAAAAAAAATGAATATACATTTTAAATTAGAATGATATGAGAGCAGTTTAACGAGGCCGAGTCTAATTCGAGTGCGCAACACTTTTGCGCAGCTACTTAATTCCATGCAGTCATATGTTCGACAGGACATCTTTCCCAAATATTCTACTTTTTACGACAATAATTAGGAAAAAACGCTGAAATGGCTCTTACGGCGTCACTGTTTTCCGATTTTGTAAGCAATACATGAAGCTGATTTTATATCACTGATATAACCCGAAATATTGCTGTTTAGCATTGGTGACATTGATTTACGAATCAAAGCAAATTTCCCATGGAATCCAAACATTTATTCATTTATTTTTGACTTCAAAATCAAATTCCAAAATTTCTCTACAGTTTTTTATGTGCCCTTATTATGCATTTCGTACGTCATATCTGAAGGTCGCCTGTGTGGCGCAGTGGTTACAGCATTGCCTTAGAGTCGCAGAATAATGAGTTGATTGGGTTAGAATCCCTCTATGGGACGTAGAGACCCCGGTTCTTCGTATGAGACCGTTTAAACTGAGATCCCTCACTGCTCAATGGTTGCAAGTGTATAGATCAGAATTGATAGCCCTCCATCGGCAAGTGGTGACGTCTCCATATGAGTGAAATATTCTCGAGAGGGACGTTAAACAACAAACAATCAATCTATATTTGTTTCCTACTGAATTTGACTACGGAATGCTAAGTCTACATGATCAATATATTGGGTGTTTGGAGGGCGTGACCAGTCAACAGGGGATGCTAACACCTCCAACATGATCAAAAGGTCTGTATTTTTGCCCTCTGTTTTTCTTTTCCCTCCTTATGACAAAAAAAAAAGAAGGGAGAAGTATCGGTATAAACAGTTTGAAATTATCATACAAGTTTGACACAGGTCAAAGATAAATATCGTACCCGGACATAACCGTTCTGAGCAGATGCTGGAATCAACTCTCACTCCTTGACAGTAAGCACCTCCATGCGCAGGCGCAGGGTGTGAGCAAGTCCTCCTTCTGGTTTTCATTCCATATCCACAAGTATGTGAACATTGACTAAAAGTACTCCAACCACTCCAGGAGCCATCAACTGTTATGACATGATGTGTATGGTGTACAGATTTGGAATAATTAACAATTATCTATACACTTTGATATAATACTCCATAAATCAGGTATGTACAATGTAATTAGAAGTTCACTATACTTCCTTTTGATTTTAATCAAAGCATATCAATTATTATATACTTATTTATGTTCCTTTGTTTGTATAACCTTACCAAGGAGACTTAGCTCGTTTTTTTGTTTTTTTGTTTTTTGTTTTTGCCCAGGACAGGTGAAATAAGAACACATGTACAGTATAAGAAAGAATAATGTCATTTATTTTCTAAATGACAAAAAGATATCTACAAAACAGGAGTCATTCATAAACATGTAACTATAGTAATAATGTAACTATAATAATAATACACAAGGTGCTGGATATTATCAGGACCCGTTATAATATTATATATGAAAATAAAATTAATATCTACACAAATCAACTAGATAGGGGGCTAAAGGACTAGAAACATTACTCTTACATGTACAAAAATACACGACAAACCCCCTTCTGTTACCACATATGTAAAATAGGAGCATCAATAAAATGCCTGCCCACAAAAAAGGCGGGATATAATTATTTGTAAATTTATAAACAACCATGCTTTCATTCAGTTTCCTTTCTTTCTTTTTTCTTTTGAAAAAGAGGTTTACATGTTTATCAATATTTGGATTTCTTCTTTATGTTTTCGTTGATCTGAAGCAAAATGTTAATTAAACATTACCTGGACAAGGTTTTTCAGTGCAGTTTAGCACCTCAGAATTTACACCTGTGCAGTCAGCACCACCATGTGCAGGAAATGGGTGGGAACATAACCTCGTTCTGGTTTTTTGTCCTGATCCACACGTCACAGAACAATGACCAAAGGTGCCCCATGTGTTCCAGCCTCCATCAACTGTTCGAGTATGACAAATTTACTTTTGAATTGACGGCGTTTATAAAACTTCAATTTAAGGAGATTGGATCCTGCCGTCAGTAGTCTAACAAATTATTTGTAAAATATATTTCAACAAAGATGACTTAATTAAAAAGAAAAAAAAAGGATCAAATGCTTTACTGTGTTATATAAATGTGATATGACCTTTCTGCGCTACAAATACGACTTGTACAAATATGTCTACTCAAACATTTTTATCCAGAAAAATTAAATGCAGCAAAATACTAGTACTGTCATAAACATTCAATTTTTTGACAGAAAAAATTCAAATATCAGTAGTATCCGCAATATTATTGGGAATGTGACCTCTAAACACTCACAAAATTCCCTTTCTAGCATAAAGACAACTATATCACTAGTTGATGTCTCAAGTTCTTTCACATAATTGTCCAATAGAGATATAACATCTAATTTACACCAATTCTAGAATGTGCTGTAGCAAAGTGGTCTGGGGTTTCTCCTTTAATCGTGAATATTTTTTAAGGAGTAATGATAGGGGGTTGGTCGAGCATTTTCTGAACCTTGAAATAAGGATTCTTATGAAGAGATCAGGGATCAAGTTTAAGTATTGGGGTTGATCAAACTCACCTTGGTTGACTTAAGTGTTAAAAGTTTTAAACACTGATAAGGGATTCTGAAGAATTTTATCATTAGAAAGTAAAGTGTAGTTATAAGACGGAGTTCCAGACGTGTAATCAAAACCAAGTTCTAAAAGACAAATTTAATGATGAGCCCTACAAACAAAGACAATATTGTTACAAGTTAGAACCATGACATTTGATATAGTTTTACCTTCAGTTAAGTGAAAACGGAATGAAATATTGCTTGCTTATTGCTACATACTTTTTAAAGGGATTGTTCAATTTACGAACTCTAGATGTATATAAATAAGCGCACACAATTGTTTTGTGTAATTCTCTTTTTTAAATGATTAGACACATCATTAAATTAGCACAAATTAGCGTCTTTGTTTAAACCACGTGTCTATAAAATAGCTGATATTAACCATCGCAAAAGACCCGGAAGTACTTCATAGTATTCTTAAACATTAAATCCTTACTGACAATGTCTTCGGATCTTCTCCTTCATATTCCCCCCAAACGTCTGGTATAATTTTTGGTAAAATTTGTAAACGAATTGAAGTTCTGTTGCTCGGTTCTCACTGTATTTAGAAACCATTATAATTATTGCTTTAAAGTTTTCATTTTCAACTTTTTTTTTTACATCCACTAAACACTACCTCCATTATTTCTTTAGAAAAATTAATATATGCAGATGATATGGTAAGTATTGTCAGTAAACAACGTTTAGTATATCACCTGTACAGATTTCTTGAGCAATGGTTGTTCCATCAATGAAATGTACGTTATATGACGTTTCCTTTTACGAGTTGTTTTCAGTTTTAAACTCTCTTTAAAAAATGAGAGTTAATGTCATGCCTATTTATTTATCTGTAAATTTCTACATACTTATAGAGTCCTCTTTCTATTTCAAAGTGGTTAATTATGCATAAAGATGATAACAGTATGTTACTATAGCTCTGTTGTTCTTAATTTTCTAATAAAAGTATAACTTATTGGACCTTATGTCCTAACATTACTCTTAAGATTTTAAATTGTTATGATTCGGTAAAATATTATAGATTTTTTTAAAAAAATACATTAAACTCTGAAAAACATGCACCTTTACACTACTTATTGAATAGATAAATAACTCATTAACTCTTTTTACCTGGACAGTGATGTAAATGGCATCTTAGAGTTTCCCTGGATGACCCCTCACATGTAGTGCCACCGTTAGCAGGTGTTGGATGTGTGCATGTTCTAGTCCTTGTCCTAATTCCTGTCCTTCCACACGTAGCAGAACACAGGCTAAAAGGGCTCCAATGGCTCCATCCACCATTTACTACCGTTTGAAGAGCTAAAAGTTAACGCTATGTGGAGCAAAATCACATTAAGTAGTACTCAAGAAGTACATCACTTCCCTACGTGTGATTGATTTTGACAGTTACATTTTGTATTCATTATTTAAGGAATCACTCCTGTATCTTGGATACCTACATTGTATATTTAATATAAAATAAAAAAGGTATACATATGAGTATATTCAGACATGTAATTCTTATTTTGATTGTAGTTGGTCCGGAACAGCACCATTTGAATACCATGCGTAAGCTCGGTCTTATACTTTATCGTCACAGACAAATGCTGTTATGGGACCGGCGACATCCAAAAATGAAAGTTCAATCCCTATATAATTTACATTATTTGATTTACTCTTCAAAATTACTTATTCATTAATAGTTATTATGAATTTTAACGCCTTTCAGACATGGTATGCTTCATAGACGAAAGAACAGTTTGTAACGTAGAAGGTTAAAATGACGCAAGTGAATAGTGTGGAGGAATAAAATGATATGTTTGATTTAAATGCACTATTTTAATAATGTTACAATAATTTACTGGATTTCGTGTGTGTTCAAGGGTAGCAAATGCTATAGATTTTCAATGGATTTCAAAAAGAAGATTAAAATGAATGTTAATATATAGAGAAGGAAAAAGAGAGTGAAAATTCATTTTTGATATTTTTCATATTTGATATATCTGAAGACAAAAATTTTCTATTGCTTTAAACCTAAACTAGAAATAAGAGAAAAATAATTTAATTCTTTACTGTTTGCATCAGTTTTAAACGAAAGGCAGATATAAAGTTTAATTATCAAGATTAGGAACTAGAGACACTGTTTCGAGAAAACCTATAAATATCTGAATTTTACTGATGGACAATTTTTTCTCTCTCCAAAAATAGGCCATTATTTGATTAGATTTGATCTATCATTTTATTAATGGATAGTCGAGTCCTTACCTGGACACGAATGTTCATAGCATGCATGATACTCAGTTGATTGACCTACGCAGTCTGCGCCATTGTTTGCAGGTGAAGGGTTCGAACACGTTCTAGTTCGTGTCCTAGTTCCTCGTCCACATGACACCGAGCAATGGCTTAATCTACTCCAATGACCCCATCCTCCATTGACTACAAAAATATAGGATATTTATTGTCTAATATTTACAGAATTATAATGGTTAGCTTGCCTCTTTCTAATGTTTATTAAGGGGGATGTACGGCCACTTTAAGTGCAGTGAGAGCAAAATGTAAACATATCTTCAAATGGCTAAAATACATTATATTTGGATCAAATTTTAAGTCTTTTTGATAAAGATACAATAAATATGCATAACCGAATGCATGTTGTGCATATATAATCTATACTTTTGCAGAAAAATGCTTTTGATATGCTCCTTAGAACTGCGCAGCTACAGAATTCAGCAGAGCCTTAAAAAATTCAAAAAAATATGCAAACTGTGCGTTAATGTTCTCTCTACAACCATTTGTTGAGAAAATGTCTAAATTTTGCACTTTAAAATGATAATTTCAAGTTCAAAACAAGGTACCATTGTATTCAAAAAGAATGTAAAGAACCATGAAAGTAGTTCATGGATAGCAGCACGTGGTCTATTTTTAGCACAGAATCTTGTTTTCCAGACCTCTTCTTAATATGGAGGGACATAACAATCTTTAAATGTAGAAGAGAATTACAGTTGCAAAATATTTCAAATAATATAAACACTTTTAAAAGAGGAAAGGTGTTATAGTGTGAAGTAATCCATTTAGTATTATTATCAATGCCAAGAAAACCTTAGCATTCTCTCAGTATAGCAAACTCAATAAAAGCCGAATTAACATTAATCTTTGATTCTTCCCCTGGAAGACGTGCGGAAACAATTAATGTCTGCAGTTTTGACGGAGGGATCTTAAAATTTACTGGGTTAAAATTATAGGTAGAATATTAGTTATTTAGAGGCCTTTGCCCCCCCCCCCCCCCCCTTGTCTTTTTCGGGTGGGGGGGGGGGTTAAAATAATAAAAGTAAAGTAATTCTTTAATAAAATAAGCTGCCTTTCAATTTTTTTTTACGTAATTCAATTTCAAAATATTTTTCTCAGTACAAATAAATTGACATCGGGTAGTTGTGGAAGTACCGCGTCAAAAATATAGATAAAAGAGTACCAAATTTCATCATCATTACATCATTTCCTGGTTGAACAAGATGAAGACGAATACTGTTACCCGATTGGCTATGTGTATATTTTCATTTTAAAGTGAATATTTTCTTTTTTTTTCTTATTTTCTTCAGTCCAATATTTTTTTTAAATAAACGTATTTTGAAAATAAAGATATTTGACGGTAACTTTTTAGGGTATTTGTACTACTTCCTGGGGTAGAAGTTTATTTTTTCTTTAACTAAGAAAGCTTAAAACCTAGGATCCACCCCCCAAAAGTCTGCTGTCGTAAATTGTCTTGCTGGCGTTTTGGGAATATGGCTGATTTGCATCAATTATACTTTTATTGACTCCAACGCTGTCGAAATCGGACGAGATTTCTTGGCATGGAACAGCTGTTACATAGTTTACGTATTGATATAAAAAAAATTTAAACTCTTTGATTCCAGGCAAGGAAAAATGAGCACCATCAAAGTTAAAAATTAAGAGTTTGTAAGTTTGCCTCAGATAAATTATATTATCTATTAAAATTTAATTATCTACAATAAAACACAAAGAAATTAGGCACATATGAAATTGATACGAATGACCTTGTTTTAGTACCTACTAGTACGAAGCGTTATCAAAAATTTCGCGAAATATCTCTATATCTACAAAACCACAGTTCAGATTAGATTGCCAAACACAAGTTCTATAAATAGCATACGCTGAAGTTTTGATCCTTGTTTGTGATGTCACAATCTGAAAATGACGTCATTATTCAGGTACTTTTGACAAAAAATGGTTGTCTCAGTGGAACTCGTGGCACATGTATATCTTAGAAATGCCTTTGAAGTAGCGTATAAGAATTTGTTCGTTTTAGTGAAGGAAGGCAGATGGTTAAATATGATACTTGAACGTTGCCCGGTGAAAACAAGTTTGAAAAAGGGATGTGTTTTTAATAAAGCAATATGCTATCAAAGACCTTCAATTAAAATTTTACACTTTGAAAAATACTTGAATATTTCAACAATGATATAAATATTAAATACCTAAGATATTGAATGTTTACTTTTTGATCACCCCTCGTATACTGTGTCAAATCATTACAGAGGAGCAACAGTTGAAAAGGCATGAAATCATTCAGAGTGGGTTAGGAGATTTAATGAATAATTTTTTTTCTATTTTCCCATATTTTCAAAATAACAATTGTACAAAGTAAAGAGAAAAAATCAACCTATAAACATCTTTAAAATGATGTTTGGTGGTCCTCCCAGCTCAGGGAAAAATAATTGGGTCCGTATTTATAGGTGAAAAAAAATCCTTAAAATTTAAACAGAATTGTTGACGGAAGGAAAAGAAAAAAAATATAGTGTAATGGAATGTTAAAGAAATGAGTCGGGCCATTTCTAGGCAGTAGATCGGGAGAGAGGGCAACCAAATATTTTTATAACAAGTGGTATTATAAGGCTAGTACATGTTCCATCACATACTTAGTAATGCAATTTTTTTTAATCTTTGACACTATTTTGAAAAACAAACATAGGATTTTTCGGGGGAAGGGGGGGGGGGGGTTAGCACTCACTTTTTTGTGATGATAGACATAGCATATATGCAATGGACCTTTCTTTGCAAACATTGTGCTCGCTTCTAAATTTCATAGAAACAACTCATTATATTTTATCAAGCTTCGTATGTTCAATGAGCGAGAGCTTACAACGTTGTCAACATAATGAGACATGATGCGTTTTTGTGTCCTAACATTACTCCATACAATGTGTGGGTCATTGCAAACATTCTACCTATTTATGTGAGGTGCCTGAAGGATATTCTATAACTGCCTATTTTTTCTATTTAACTTCTAAACAAAATAGACATATGTACCAACTTTTCGAATGTAAGACATGTAATTACAATTTATTTTTCATGCACTCCATATTGTTTAACATTTTCAAATTAAATGCTAAGCATCCTCCTTGCAGTGCCCCATTTGAAAATAACTTCTATCGCCACAGAAAAAAGACCCGCCGTAAACACATATGTTTAGGACATTTTTATCTTTTTTTCTTGAGTTTTAAAGAAACCAGCAAATTATCAAGACTTGTTCCATGAAAATTAAATATAGTCATGGTAATCAACGGATTTATCCACAGCAGATATATGCACATGCCAACCATGTGCTTAGTGGAATAATATTAACGAGGAATTTCGAGTTGAATACAGAACAGTTTTTCCCGATTTGCTGGAGTGAGGTTAAAATCGCGTTTTTTCATTAATCAAACGATGCGATGCAACAAATAAAAGTAGTAAGTAATATAACCTAATGATTATTACTTAGTAATTTCTTGTCTTGATGTTATTATGGTCGCATTTATTCTAAAATCATTGTTATTCGAACTCTGTGTGACAGAGGAATGGCGGACCAAAATAAACACATGGCCTCAGCAAGACACCCATAAAAAATCAAATTTTCAAGAATTATGGATAATGACAAGAAAAAAAAGAAACAAATGGTTGTAGCCATATTATCAATGAATCAAACTAACTCCATTTTCAATGCATTTTTCGTCTCATGAATGCTGTACCTGCGCAGTTCTAACATGATTAATTTTCTTCTAATTAAGACAAAATAAACTTAATTGTTTACTAATTTTGGTCTCTAACAGTAGGTAATTAGTGCATTAGCACTTTGAGTAACTTTGGGCTAGTTTAGTAGAGTATTTAGCGCATTCTTGGTATTTCTTAGTTTACATCAGACTAGATCCAATATGGCTTGTACATCCCCCTTAATGTTTCCAGTGGTCTATTAAGAGTATGCAGATGCTGCCCAATCTTTAACACTGCTTAAATGTGTAGTGTGCACTCTGTTTACTGTACGTTTTTGCATCATGCATATCTGTATTACATAATATGATATAATAAGATTATATTAAGATATATATGATTTTTATGATGTTTTTGTTATGTTTTGGTTTGGTCACTTTTACAATAAATTAACATATAAATGTACATATTTTAACTGCATTATCATTTATATATAATAAATGATAAATGAAAATTTTTATTTGTGTCAAATAGAGAACCACCACGGGTTTCCATAAGAATATTCAATCCTAATTATAAGTGTTCACTTAAGGTTGATCATCCCTCTGTTTAATCATATTTATTAATGTGTTGCTTTAAATTTTTTCTCAATGGAATGTATTTCAAAATGTCTAGTTGACATTACCAGTGGCAGTATCAGTTCCAGGGCAGTGTCGATCATTGCATTCATACGTCTGTGAAGCCGGACCTACACAATACGCGCCATATTCCCCCGGTGTGGGATGTGTACACGTTCGAGTCCTTGTCCTGATTCCTTGGCCACATGTAGCTGAACATGCGCTCCAGTACCAATGACTCCAACCCCCAGGGGTATCTGCGATAAACGTTAAGTTATCTATTTGGATTTACGTGGGTTACATGAATTTTCCTGGCTTTCCGTATAAGTGAATATCAAAATTAAAGAATATTTGTTTATATCGATGCATATAATCATAAAGAATAGTCACAATTATAATTGTAGAACCTCTCACATTTCAATTTGGAACTGATTCATTGAAAGACGTCTAAATAGATGTAACATCAGTTTGGCATTTATAATAATGTTTGTATTTTTCGAAATCAATATCAGACACATTCAACTTTATTCTTTTCAATTCTTAATTTATTTCATAAGTAATGTTAAGCAAAACTGAATATCACATGACTTTAAAGTTCAAGATTTTCAAATTTTATTGAATGAAAGCTAAAATGAAGAAATAAACGGAATTAACATTTAAAAAGAGGAGTTATTTTTCTCTTAGATTACTACCAAGAGTCGAATTAAGGTGTGAATTTCCCGTTCAATTACAAATTAAGCTTATTTGAAATCAATAGACATCGTAGAATGAAAACTTTGTTAAGGTATTTTTTTTTTTACAAAAAAGTTTATTTTCTTTCACTTAAATATACAAGTAATGATTCTTTACCAGGACATTGCTGCATATGACACCTCCAAGTCTGCGTAACGTGGATCTGTGAATCAAAATGTCTGGTGCGAACCCCCTCTCCACAGGTAACACTGCAAGGACCCCATGCCAGCCACTCTGACGAACATTCTAAAAAAACAACAGGTATGCTGAAATAATTTAAGTCTTTGAGTTTACATACATGTATCTTAGCGTATTTTATTCTTAGGATTCGTTTCATATGTCTGGTACTTCTTCGTAGCTTCATCTGATGTCATTAAATGACATTGCTGATTTAAGTCGTAGATTATAAAGAATTTTAATCTGTAATGAAGTCTAACTTAACTTAAATATCTACTCAATTTTCCTATTAGATATAGATGTACACATGATCTATATGACGTGAAATGATTGTTTTTTTTCTAATTGTCACTTGTTGAACAACCTTGGTTCTTTGTGTTGATTTTAATACTAGTCTACATTTTGGCAAATCTTGAAAACCCAATGGTTGCCACTTCTCTACTCAAAAACACACAGAACATTAATGGGTAAGAATCTTAATCTAGGGTTTTCAAAGGTCTGTTCAAGACTACGATGACCAGACCTCATGTGATGTCCTATTTGATTTTGTTGGTGCAATATTTTCAAATCAAAGTGATTTGGTCCAAATAAAGGTATTCAATAGGAGAAAAATACAGGCATTGAATATTTCTCCATTTAAAGTCAGTCTGAACTTTCCCACACTTGTTTTCCACTTTCACTTTCATGTATTACATGTTTGTCTTCGACTTTATACATATTTTTTTTTGTAAACAAAAATTTAAAAAAAAACATGTACATATCTGTTCATTTAAAAAAAAAGTCATTTCACAAAGTCAATGAAAAGGGTCAAATTTAAAAAAAACTACCTTTCGGCCAGTGGATGTGAATAAGTAGAGTGAAGAGCCTTGAGAATAGTTTGTAATCCATAGTGAACATGTGTTGGAGGTGAAGTGTCTTATCTTTCTAATGTAACAGTGTAACCTTACCTCTGTTTGATTCACGACCTCTCCATACTCCCGTACATTTCAATGCTTCTCAAAGCACTAGATAACATTAATATTATGAAACAATAAATATACTGCCATATGTATCCAGTACTAAAACGCATGGACAACAGAATGCGACAAATCCTGACAAAACAGTCAAGAAACATCAGAATAAATGTTTGGGCAAACAAATACTCATAGTTTAAATAACGAAAGAAATATACTTTATGAAATTAATATTGTAATAAAAAATTACATTTTGACTTCACTTTATTTACTCAAGAGGAAAAGAATGTAGAGAAATAATATGAAACAAAAACTTTCAAATATTTATACTAAAATCTATATTCAAAGGCATGCGACATCGAATCCGTCAAATTTCGTCACTTCTACTTCGCACAAGACCTAAACTTACTAATTCACTTGCCTTCACACAGGCACCCTACAATTTCCCCTTCGATTCCTTTCCTCGGGGATAACTTAATTTTGATGCGTTTCACATTATAATAATCTATACAAATTCATGGGATAGCTTAGAAATATTTATATATTGTTTTTTTAAAAAGAAGCCTTAAAGTGGATAATATGACAATATTTATTTCACAAACTTGTTATATATATATCTATAAAAATGTTCATATTTTTATACCATATACTTGGTATACTTGTATACATGAAGTGTAATCGTTATGATTACATTGCAGTTGGTGGGATTTTTCCGTCTGTAATGGCCACGGGTGAGGGAGAAGTAAAACTGTTCGGTGTCAGCTTTTCTCCAGGATCTGGAAAACGAATAAAAGGTTGTATATCGACGTTCGACTCATTTGTTCATTTTTCATAGATAAAATTTGCTTTTCTTTCGATATCCTGTTGTTGTAAATAACTGTAAAGAATTTTCAGAGCTTATATTGAACTCAAGCAATATTAGGATTTAAAGAATAATGTTTCTTTACATGAACAGAGGTTGCACGTCTTTCTACAGTTCTGTCTCATATAAGCTGCGTATGTGGGGTCTGCACACAGAGACTGACCGAATGATGAACAGTAAGAAATGGCGTCTTCACAGGAAGGTAATGCACCTATGGAAATGACAGAGTACCAACGCTCTTAATATTTTCATAAGTGTCATTATGTTTAATTTATGGATGGGAGAAGTCCTTGGCTCAAAAAATGCGTGCAGCAGTGGGATTCCACTAGGGAAGTCCTACTCTGCGACTCTAGAGCAAAGTTTCTAATCATTGTACAACTGACCCAAGTCGATAAATCAAAGTACTGAAAGTACTCATGGGAGTTGAACAATCTCACAGGAAGTATAGGAACAGTTTCATGCTTTCAGATTCAAGTCAGCTAGAACTGATTTGTTAGAGATACAACACGAAACATTAAAAATAATTTCTGTTGTATTTGAATAGCCAAGATCATGGGACTGCTCTTAAATTAGCTGCAGAACTGTAGCTCTCCGAAAAAAAAAAGATTTTGACAGACCGGAGAACTACAGTGCCATTCATTGAAAAAACTGTATATTTATTGCGCAGGAACAGTTAAGTTTAGTTCTGGATTTATTCTTTCTAATTCTTACCGCAACAATTTGACCAAACCAAACAAACAACCCCCACCACCAAAAAAATAATTTTTCCAAACTCGAAAATACTATTTTGTGGGTAGGTTTCAAACTTCTTTCAGTACCATTTATTACTCAAACTCAAACACTACCCTTATATTTCTGAAGCATTTGAATCAAAACGCCCCCTACTCTCTTTAGAATGTGTACAAGATATTTGGTCCCAAGAAACAAACAAACACTCTTTATATTCGATGTTACCATCACCAGACACTATATTGTCATTTTTCTTCCTCTAATTAAAACAAGTATTTGCTATTCTCTTTTGGGTATGAATGTTTCTTTTCGGACACAATAATTAATTTTTATAGAAGTCCGTGCTTATCTATTTTATCAAACGTACAATAACTTAATCATCAAGTTTTGTTATTCCATAATTTTAAATTTCATTTCAAGTAATTTCTATATAAAAGTAAGTATCTGAATACTTTACATTTTGCTTGTTTTACATTCGATAATTTTTCAGTCATATTGAGACACTACCACTTGTCGATGGAGCTAGCTACATGTAAGTCTACAAATTTTTACCTATACACGGCACTCAAAACCATTGTGTAGTGAGGGATCGTTTTGTGCAAGGCTAGCACATACTGCGACATGGGATTTCGGTTTATATGGTCTCATCAAAAGAGTTAAGAGTTTATCTCCAAATGCATCCCACAGGATTCGAACCTGCGACGTAAGGATCAATTAACAACTTACTTTGAATCTCTAGAGCAAACTATTTTAACAACTGCGCCACGCAGGTGACACTTAAAGTTCGTGACTTTGATTTGATTCAAATGTATTAAAAATCAGACATAGCTACGAGCTACTACAAGGAAAAAAAACCAGTTGTAATCATGAGGAACTTTTCTCCAGTAATCATTGGGATTACAGCGCTATTGTGCCCGTTCATACGCATGTATTCATTAATTTTAACTGTTTTAATTATATAATAAAATCAAATGATACATTTTATAAGGTAATACTGCAATACAAGTACATACACATTTTTAAAGTTCAGATTTGGTGTTGTACACGTGACCAACTGAATGCTGATAAATTCATGAAATTGAGGATGCAAAATTAATGTCATTTGAAATTGTGAGATAGAATATCAACAAACTTTAATGCTATTATTTTTTCCCTTTACCAACGTAAAAAAAAAATGAGTTGCATGTATCTGGTCTGACAAAAATATTCCAGTCTAACAGATCATTTTACTTGTCAGAGCAAATAAATGTCTGTCAGTGATATTTTCCGCAGTATTTTTTAAAAAAAGAAACGTTGTTCTGTCTCTTTATTGCTGAAACAAATTGAAAGAAGTTGGGTTAAACCTTAGCGTTTCTTTGACTTTACATCTTTGTTTGCATCTCTATATTTAGACAATCGCGTCATTGTCAAACCAGTTAGACCAGTTTTTGCTCCTTGGATGACCTCGCACTTTTTGTAATGGAGCGTAGTGGAGTCAACCGAGGATTTCTGAATGATAAATGACGGAAAACTGTGACTATTTTTCATACGGAAATCAAAATTTACGTGTCATTTCTCAAGAGAGATGACAAAAATATGCTATTCAAATTAAGTTAAATAAAATTCTATTTCAATTACTTTCAAATCTTTATGAAAATTAGATTAATTCAGAAAAATGAGATGGACTAAAACCACTTATTGCGGAAGTTTCTTGCAAGTTAATATAGATTGGTACGAGTTTGTATTGAATATCACAGGGGAGTAAATTGGCCGACACAGAAACACCACGACGGCCGCTAAATAATTCATTGTAAAATTACTGTGCTGGAAACTGCGTGACGACCTAGGGAGTCTGAACATAGTTCAACTCCCCAAAAAAATAAGTGGCAACCGTTTCTTTGTCAAGCGCTCGGCACGTTGGAGAAAAAGTTGCAGATCCTTCGGATCGAGACCATTTGTCACGACGGACGTCTCTATATGAGTGAAAAAGTCTTGAATAGGTAGTAATACAACATACAATCAAACAGTCAATTAATCTAATAACTGCGCTAACAGGCACCTCAATTTATATATATTTTTTGGAGAAGATATATATGTAACTGTTTTAATTATAAAATCAAAGGTATAAAATGAAAGATTTTGTTGACAACTGCCAATCTACAAAGACGATAAATCCTTAATATTTATCTCTTTAGTTACCAGGACAATATCCACAGCGATGTGGACAGTATTTCTTGGCCCATGACTCATAAATTCCAGTGCACTGGGCGTCCTCGTAGTACCAACAAGATCCAGAGGGGGCGTGGTCAAAACACCAGGTTGAAACTCTCGTCAATAGAAAATGTTTTAAACAACATATTTTTTTCAGAGTGGATAAATTAATCAATTTTATATTATGCGATTAATAAAAAATTAAGCAAGATTAATAGCGGAAAAAATTTAAAATATATATTCTGTTCTGCTTCATGTCAAACATATTCTTTAGATAGTTTAAAATTCTAATTGTCTTTAAAATAATTAAAAATGCATTTTACCTACTGTCAGTTGTAGATACAGTTGCTAGTGATGTTAAATATTCTGTTGGAACTGAAAAAAAAGAATATACAAATATAAGACGAAAAAGAAACATACTCTAGAAATTAATACTCTGAATTCAACATTTTCCAATACTACAATGTTTCAGCCTCCACATTAATTTACTGAAATATTCCCACATTGTACATGCAATAATAGTTTTGGAATTAAATTTTCTCGATATATTTCAGGGATAAGGTTGATCATCATCATAATTTCCAACATTATCACCAATTTTCTGATTTGACCTACCTCTGCATAAATCACATGTCCTTCTACAGTTTTCTCTCATATATTCCGCATACCTCTCATCACTGCAAAATCTTTCTTCATATTCGTCACAGTATGTTATTTGGTCGACACATGGTAATTTTTCTTTAAATAAATCAATTGAGTTTAAAATTTAATGATATTATTACTATACTTAAAACAACATGACAAAGCAAAAAATTAATCTGAATGTATAGGTTTAAAATACTATCTTAATAAAAGTTTGGCTCTTAAGTGTTTCAGTAGAATTTCATGTGCATATACTAACGTGGGCAGTATCCACATCTAAGTGCACAATGTTCCTTCGCCCACAGAGCATACTTTCCAACACACTGGTCGTCACTGTATTTAAAACAGTCCCTTCCAAGCTTATCATGACATTCTGAATGTTAAAGTCATAAAAGAATTAATAAATATTTTAAAGATTTAGTGCCGATCGTTTACACCTTATCATTAGCCTGATTAAAATGTATTTTTCTTACTTACGAGTATACATGTGTACGGTATCTTATCATACCTATTGTCTGTTCAAGAAATCTTGCCGTTAAGGCCCCGATAGAATATTCAATGACTGTGGAATAAAAAAAGGATTTTTAGTAAATGTATATAATAGATTAAAAACGTTTTTGCATTTAAAACGAAAATGGGGGAATCTAATAAAAGTATTGTTACCTGAAAGGTGTAATAGAAGTGGAAGTACCTTACACTGTGAAATCAAGTTCATTGTAATGTTATTATCTACCTGCATTTACAAAGTCTGGTTTTGTTTCAAATAAGTCACGGTGGGCATTGAGAGCTGTAATCTTGATCCAGTTGATGTGTCACAGAGTACTGTATTCCAGATCCGTAAGGCATTGATAGGGTGAGCTGTTCTTCTAGAGCAGCCAATGATACAGAGCACTGATTTGATAACAGATCATGGAATATCCCTATCCGTTTCATATGTCAATTTCAGTAAAACAAATACAGATCACTCTTTTGTCATTCATTATCCAGTACTAATAAGCACGTTCTTATTACCTCTTTTTGTCCATTCTAATTCTGGTGGGCTTTTCCCGTGTTAATGTTTTGATTTCAGTGTACCAGGTTCTCTATCCTTGTGGTGTAGGTCAGGTTCCAGTAAAATTACATGTATTCTACACAGTAACCATTCGTGGTAAGACTCAATATAACAATAAGTTTACGAGTACTCTGTTTCTGGCTACTGTTCTAGTTGTAGTGTAATAATTTACTGGATGCTGCATTCACTGCTTCGTACCAGTGAAAGAGGTCAGTAAGTTGTCCGTTCTTAAGAAGGTATTTTTCATTCATTTTTACTATAATAAGTGTGAATCAATTAAACGTTTATTTTGGTTTAATTAAGGAACGACTTTTTGGTTTAATGACATGATCAAGCAACTGGCTTGCGTGTATTTGCCTAAACGCTAATCGCTTAATCTTAGTCTAAGGTGTTTATTCAAAATTATTACGCAAGCCAATGGCTTGATCATCATTTTAAAACCGAAAAAAAGAACACCCCCCCCCCCCCAGGTTATTTCTTATATTTGCACATGCTAAATCCAAGCACCGCCCACTTCTCTTTCTCTTCACTCAGTGCCGCACGGACTTTTTTAATGAAGAAATCAAGTTTTAAAAAATCATTTGTAGCTTTATTTCGGACAAAGTAATTTGAAAAGTAAATAATCGGTAATATTCTCAAGTAAACTCAGTTTAAAACGCTGAACTAAGGGGACTAGGATTCTCCAAAATTCGTGTGAATTTCTGTGGAAAGGAAATAGTTCGTAAGATAAGCCTAATATTGTAAAGAATCTTATCCAAGATTTCGTAGAACAATGGTCTACAGGACTGGTCCTGTTTACAATATATCACGAATACAGATACAGAGTTTCTTGTTCCTTCTTATGTTTCAGATTACATAACATAGGTTCCGGAGGCTTTGTGTCTGTACAAGTTTTGAGTCAAAATAATTATTTAAAAAATGACTCTGTTTGCTGCCCCCATAGGCAATTTTTTATCTGTGCTATATTTTGATTGTGTGATTTTTATTATATCTGAGGATTATACAGGAGCAACTTTGAAAATATTATTTAAGGCATTTATTTAACTTGTCAAAATTATTATAAACAATATCCAAAACAGTCACGCAGAATCCTTACTGAAAAGAAAAGTATTTATGATATTTTAATCATTTTTTTTTAAATAAGATGATGCCATGCTGTCAAAACTAAAGTTTTTTATGCTTCAGTATTTGACCAGCATTACATAGACGTATGTTAATTTAAAGAAGCAATGGATACATTTGGCATTAAAAGAAAAGATGGAATTTTTCTTATATAGAGATAATTTATCATGAATAAAACTATCCCTTATACTAGTATATAAAACCTTTTTTACCTCGCTATTATTTGTACTCATTTTTACACCGACTCACTTCAGCCATTTCACTTTCTAATCGTCACAAGGTGAATACCGCGAGAAGGAGTCGTTGTTACTGAATAAAAACCCATACAGAATTGTAAACCTATATATATATAATCAACTGTCAAAATCGTTCTGATCTAATTAAATACTACACTGCAGTTCGTGGTTTTTCTTGTACTTGATTTCTCTAGATCGTAAATAATTTTCCCCCTTATTTCGTATTTTTTAATTTGCGCTCATCAATTCAAGGAAATATTTAACATCTCCTTGATGAGGTCCTACATTTCGTCATTAAAATAATTATATATATTAAGACGTATTCTGTTTACAATGGCAATTTATTGATATGTATACTTTTAAACTCGAAATTAAAAATTTCTTCATTATACATCCTTTTTATATTTAAATTAAAATTTATGGCTAACTGACAACTAAACTTAATGCAAAACGTTATGACTTAAGTTTCAATCCCATATTTATGTCGCAAAATGTCTGCGAGTAGTCAAGTAATCCCTTGTTCCATGCAAGTTTCCTCTTTCAAAAACGAACATTGAAAAAAAAGAAGAAGAATTGATCGATATTTGGAGTTATTTACTTAACATTCATTAAAATACTTAATATTCAATTTTTACTTGATATATTTTATGCATTACCTGGGCATTGTTGGATTTCACAAACTGCTGACTCTTTATCGTCTCCAACACACGTCTTTCCTCCGTTAGATGGCGCTGGGTTAGAGCAGGCCCTGTGTCGTTGTTGTGTTCCTTTTCCACATGTCGTGCTACACTGACTAAACAAACTCCACTTACTCCACTGGCCATCAACTTTAATTATTTAATTATATTTAGATATTAGAAAATGATAAAGATTTTACATACATATTTTTAAAATTTTTAATGAAGAGATAAGTAACAAATTAAACGGTTGTGGTTCTAAGGACACGTTGTACATTAAATGTTATGTGTGTTGACGCAGTCAAGAGGTGAGTCAAAGCAAGAGGTGATGAGCCAGAATATAACTCCATTTGGAGTTACGAAGGTTTGAAAAAAAACCTTTCTTCTTTTTATTCCAATGAAAGAGGTTGACTGTAATTGATTCCCATTTTGACCCTAGGGATTTCTTTACCTTTTTATACGTGCATTATGTAAATACTGATCCGCGATTAACCCAATTCCACCCACAATACTTCATAATTTTAAAAAAAAATTCAAAAAATATATAAGTATTAAATGATTCTTTTGTGGTTCTTTAAACATTTTCGGCCACGTTAGAAATTAAAAAGACTCTTAAGTTGCTCATTGATGAATTTTATGTAGTGTCTTCCAACAAATTGTTGAAATGCTCATTGGCACTAATTGTGTTATTTATTAAAAAAAAACCTGTTTCTTTTCACACCAGGTCAAGCAACAGACATATAGATTCATGTAACAGGAATCTTATGAATTTATTATGAAATTGAATATTAATCTTGTCACATTATACATGTATCTAATCATTTGATAGTATTTTTGCTGATTTGTTCTGACCAATTGTTATTCTTTAGTTTTTATATTAACATGATAATAGAATATTCCCTCAGTCTGATCAATACATAGGGCTCATGGTGGGTGTGACAGGTCTATTTGGGATGCTTACTCTTCATAGGCCCCTGATCCGATTTCATGAATTTCCTATTGGTGTATGTTTTATGCCATGTACAAAGATTTGTATCGTTAATAGATTTTAAGGATTGATCATTTTTCGCTATCTTATTTTTTCTTAAATATTAAAAATTCTCTTAATTTCATGTTGGGGGATGGGGGTGGGGGAATCTATTCAGCATGGATTGAATACACAACTAGAGTTTTGGAGCAATTGTGAGTTATTAAATCTCTCTTAAAAATAAAGGAATATATAATCTATAAAGAAAATCCATTTACTTCAGTTAGTCAGCTCTCATTATACATGTATGAAGCAATATTTCACTATCACCTGCATGTGGTGCTTATGTACTTAAACTTTCCTTGCTACCAAAGAGCCCTGAATAAAATCAGTTTTAACAATATTTGCAAGGCTCTAACATATAAGATAATATTACAGAGATTTCAATTACCTCGTTTTAAGCCAGCGCTTCGTTCATATAATGGTAAGTTATACAGTGAACTTTCTAGTAAATACAGTCTAGCATTTGATGGTATAATAACTGATATATTTATTCACAATGTTGAGTCTTTGTTTTACCCTAAATATCTCTACCGTTTGTTTTGTCTATCTAATACATACAAATTACACCTCTGGAATCATCTCTAGCCGTTTTATGCCCTCCTTTACAGATTTGTAATATATGAGCCTATCTTTGAGGATTTTTGGTAATCTTCATCTTTCCAACCTCAAAACGAATTCCATCTAAGAATCACAAATTTTTAGGATGTATTACCTGGACAATGTTGAATTTCACAAACAGCTGACTCTTTATCGTCTCCAACACACGTCTTTCCTCCGTTAGATGGCGCTGGGTTAGAGCAGGTCCTGTGACGTTGTTGCGTGCCTTTTCCACAAGTCGTGCTACACTGACTAAACAAACTCCATGGACTCCACTGGCCATCAACTTAGTTTTTTAAAATTAGATTTAGGAACAGTTAAAACTGATACGGATACAATTTTTAAAAGAATATTTAATTATTTCAATAAGACAGATCATTACTAACACAAAATTTTTTTTAAAAATCGGATTTGGGAATTAGTGCACATGCTAGATAAATGTTTTATGTGCTAACGCAGCAAACCGACATGAAATTAAAAGAAAAAAAACGATAAGTCAGAATTTTAGCCCAATTGTTTTTATGTGATTTTTGAAAATAACTCCCTCCTTTTTATTCCAAGGAAAATTTGACACTCGTTGATTCCCACCATAAACCTACGGATATCTTCATCTTTGTATGTATGCATGCACTTTATAATCTTTTATCCTTAACTTACCCAATCTAATCCCAAAGATGATTTGATTTATAAATAATATTGACCGAAGTTGATATGGAAAAGACGCTGGAGTTGCTTGTTGATGATTATCCGGCAATTTTTTGAGACTAGGTTTTCAGAGAAGTAGTTGGAATTTCTATGAGAACTTATTGTGTTCCTGTGATTAGCAAGGTAAAAACAAATAAGTTGATGTTACAGGAATTTAACCACCTCGTGTGGAGTTAGGATTTCGTAAATGCAATGGCCATTATAATGACCTTACTTGTTTTCAACACATTCTCTGACATTATGTAAAAGGAATTGGACACAAGTTCCAAAAACTTAGATAGTCTTCTCTGACCTTACTTGTAAATACATCCTATATTTCTCGAACTTTCAAAACAACATTGAATTATAAGGTAACATTTTCCAATTTTTTTTTATCAAAATAGGTTTCCTTGCCAAAGACAAAATTTTATGTAATACCTGCTTGTTTACGACAAGATTTAGTAGCCAAACAGATGTCACTTCTATTGAGAGGGAAACGCCTATTTTAGGAGAAAAAAAATTGTTATTTATCCAAAACTGCATCTTTTTAACCTGAAAACTAATTTGATTTTCAAACAACACAGATTTTATGATAAGTATGGTATTACCTGAACATTGTTGAATTTCACAAACTGCTGACTCTTTATCGTCTCCAATACACGTCTTTCCTCCGTTAGATGGCGCTGGGTTAGAGCATGTCCTGTGACGTTGTTGCGTTCCTTTTCCACATGTCGTGCTACACTGACTAAACAAACTCCACGTACTCCACTGGCCATCAACTTTAACGTTTTGTAAATTAGTCTTACGAACAGTAAAGCAGGGGCAATTTAAAAAGAATATTAAGTTGGTAGAATAAGACAGATAAGTTCCAAATACAATGGATTGAGGAATTAGTGAACATGCTACTGATAAGTGCTTTGAAAGTTGACACAGACAACAAATATGAATGAAAAAAAACAAAAGAGGCGATGAAACTAGAATCTTAACCAATTTGATCTTTAGAATATTTTTGGAAATACTTCTTTGTCTCTTTTTCTTCGAAGAATATCTTTGACTTTATTTGATCCCCATCATAACCCTGCGGATATTAATTTGTCTTTGTATACACGCACTATATATAAACTTTGATCTCCATTAAACCTAATTCAACCCCAGAGATGTTCTGATTCTTAAATGATATTAATTATCGATCTATTTGATATGAAAAAGATGCTTGAGTTGCTCATTGATGATTATCATATAGTCTTCGTCTTTTGAGAGAAGGTTTTCCAAGAAATAGTTGGAATTTCTAACTTTCTCACTGTGTTCCTGTGATAACAAGGTACAGACAATTAAGTTGATGTTACAGGTAATTCAACTACTTCTTGTTGTTAAGAGTTTGTAAATGCAATGGTCAATATATTGACTTTACTTGTAAATACATCCTAAATTTCTCGAACTTTCAAAATAACATTGAAATGTAAGGTAAAACTTTCAATTTTTTTAATCAAATTATGTTTCCTTCACTTCTATTAAGAGAAAGCACCTATCTTAGCACAGATAATTGAATTTTCAGAGAAAAATTATTTATCCAAAATGTATCTTTTTAGCTTAAATTCTAATTTGATTGAAAAAAATAACAATGATTTTTATAATGTCTTACTTGGACAGTGTTGAATTTCACAAACTGCAGTCTCTTTATCGTCTCCAACACACGTCTTTCCTCCGTGAGATGGTGCTGGGTTAGAGCAAGTCCTGTGACGTTGTTGCGTTCCTTTTCCGCATGTCGTGCTACACTGACTAAACAAACTCCATTTACTCCATTGGCCATCAACTTAAAGTTTATTTTTAAATCACTGTAATACAATATAGAACAACTTCAAATGAATGGGTGTTTTTGATAAGAGAAATCGTCCATGAATAAATTGGTTGTGGAAGTGGTACAGATTACAAGTATTTCCAGTTCGTTGAGGTGTGTGTTAGAAATAATTCATACGAAAATATGACGAATTTATATATTCTTAATATTTATTTTAACATCCAAGATATTCATGTCAACAAGCAACATGATAAGTTGCTTGTCAACACTTACATCTGCCATGTTGACAAAATGTAAAGGTAAAAATAACGAACAGCGATCGATTTCTAAAAATCTATAAGGAATTAAAAATATGTAAAACGGACAAAAAACACAGAACCCTGAAAATTCCAGAGGTGGGCTCCGGTGCCTAGGAGAAGTAAGCATCCCCTGTTGACCGGTCCTATCTGTCGTAAGTCCTGTGTATTGATCAGGTAGACGGAACTTTCCATAGTCAAATTCAGAATAAAAACATAACCTTAACAATTTTTATGTTACAAGTTAGCTAAAATTTCGGCCAATTGATAGGTTATATTTGCTAACGATGTCATTAAATTCACATAGAATTTACGAAATTCTAATTTTAATCTAGGATATTAACATCCATGTAAGATAAACTTATCCAGAAGTCGCGCGTCGTCATAATTATCTCGAAGTAAGTTCTGTTGCATTTCGCTTGTATTATGTCGTATTAGCGTGTGGGGCATTTCTGGAAAACCCTTAAGGTTTAAGTCCCTTTGTCTCAGTGGGAATTGGCACGATACTGTTTAATTGCTGTCGGTGCCCAGTAAAATTTGAAATTTGAAATCCTTCAACGGGTATATGATGACGCTTTTAAATGAGTGAGAATTTCTCGAACACATAAAAACGACGATCAATCAATATATTCAAATATAACTAAATAAAGAAAATTCTTATTAAGTTTCAACCTTCAAACAAATTCATGTAGGACCTTTTATCTTTTATTACCTGGACAGTGCTGAATTTCACAAACTGCTGACTCTTTATCGTCTCCTACACACGTCTTTCCTCCGTTAGATGGCGCTGGGTTAGAGCAGGTCCTGTGACGTTGTTGTGTTCCTTTTCCACATGTTGTGCTACACTGACTAAACAAACCCCACTTACTCCATTGGCCATCAACTTTTTGAATTAATGACAAAAGATGTTATTCATATCTCTCTTTATCAAAAGGAAGATCAGCAACATGCAAAATTTCAAATAAAGAAATCTAGATTGATGATTACATGTAGCTGTTATGCATTACTCGCCCTTCACTAAAGAACACAAGTATGATTGTCAATCAAAAGATATTTTCTTCTTCTTTTCTTTTTAGTTCTAATCTTTTTTTAAAAATGTTTCATGTTGAAGACCACAATCACAGTTATTGCAGATATTTAATTACTTAATTAATGAGATGGTAAGAAGCATAAGTAAGGTATAAGGTAAGTTTACAACAATTTTACTTTCGTAGACCTTTTTTATGGTTGAAATAAGTTTACTCAAATGGAATTCTTTCATGGTTTAATTACTAGTAGATTAAAGGTAAACCTCTCAAAATGGATAAATTCAGCCTTTTTAAATAAAACAAAAATTATGGATTTGAAAAAATTAAATAATTAAACTTACGTCAAATGATTTACACCTATCATTAATAGAATTAACCTATGTTCAATTCAAGACAGGTTCATTTTATTTGAAGATAGGTACAATTTATTTAAAGATAGGTACAGTTGAATTGAACGTAGGTAATATTGAAACATACCCACAAAATATCTGAAGATATGTTCAATTCCATCAACCTTAGTTCACTTCTTCTTATGTTTTTTTTTTGAGAATAATGACTACTCCCTCTAAAGCGACTTCATCACAAGCATTTTCATGGGAATAGTTGTTATTGTCAGTATCTTGTTAATTAAAGGTAGGTTCAATTATCTTTAAATCGATTACACCTATCTTTAATTTATGGCATTTGTACCTATCTTCAAATAAATAGTATATATTATTAAATGAATTAAAGGTATAATTGAACTGAACCTATATTTAGTTTATTTAAAGATAGCTAAATAAATAAAATAATTAAATCTAGGTTCAAATGAATTACACCTACCATTAATAGAATTACACCTATCCTCAATTCAATTAAAGATAAGTTCAATTGAATTGTCTCTATCTTACATTCATTTGAAGATAGGTACAATTTATTTAAAGATAGGTACTATGGAATTGAACGCAGGTAATACTGAAACATACCCACAAAAGATCGGAAGATAGGTTTAATTCCATCAACCTAAGTTCACTTCTTTTTCTGTTTTTGAAAATAATGACAACTCCCTCTAAAAGCGACTTCATCACAAGCATTATTTTATGGGAGTAGTTGTTATTGTCAGTATCTTGTTGATTTAAGGTAGGTTCAATTCAATTGCAACAATCTTTAAATCAATTATACCTATCTTTAATTCATGGCATATGTATCTACATGTATCTTCAAATCAACAGTATCGATTATTAAATGAATTAAGGGTACCTGTAAAGTGCGAAACGAAATAGAAACGAAACGAAACGAAACGAACTGAAACGAAACGAAATCTTCCGAAACGAAACGAAATCTACCGAAACGAAACGAAACCTACCGAAACGAAATCAAAACGAAACGAAATCGAAACGAAACCTGCCGAAACGAAACGAAAAAAAAACTTTCGGAATGTTTTTCAAATCAAGGTATACCGGTATACATCAGGTTATATATAATGTGTAACTGCATGTGATCTATTTTTACTTCATATGAAATTTATATACTTAGTTCAAGCACTTGTTAGCACAGGGATTTGTTTCGTATAAGGAGTAGCCTACTTGTTTTTAACACTAGGTACCTAACTCAATTTTAGGCACCCCCGCTTCAAAAAAATTGACATCGTTCACTTCGAGAGACTTTTTTCTTGTCAATTAAATCGTTTTGAACGTTTTTAGTCGACCCTCGACACCTCGGAATGAAATACTCGTAAGTCTCTGGTTTTGAACATTTACAATGTAACTAACACATATGTAACACATATAATCATTTTGATAGATATGATGTATCTAGATAAAGAAGGGATGAAAAATAAGACATAAAAATTAGAAAGACTGCACATATTTAAATTATACATGCACAGTATACTCGCGCATATATATCATACATATAAATACATCATTAGAGAAGGGAGCATAATTGATCGGTATTTAAATTTTATATTAACAAGTGCTTGAACTATATATAAAGGACAAGATAGGGTAACAGTCGAATCTGGTCCCTTTTTTGATGTAAAAATCAAAACAATGATAAAATTGTGGTAGTTTGTAGTTTAGTAGTTAAAATGATGCTTACTTTAAAACAAGCACTAATTTAGCTTCAAAGCTTACATGGATGCCAACATAGATGGTGCAGAAGTTGGACATTTGCTCAATTCTGGTGGAATTTCATAATATTTGAAATACTTTTCTCTTCGGAAAACATAGAGCACAAGCTTGCCTATCTGAGATTTTTACATATAAACTGCATCTGATACTAGTTTATAAAATATATAAATTTGGTAGATAGGCAAGCTTGTGCTCTATGTTTTCCGAAACAAAATGTGCTGTAAAATCGATGAAAATTTGCATAAAAATGAGAAAATTCGAAAATAGACCTATTCCCTGACCTCACTGTGACCTCTGTATATTCTAAATCTTAGAACCAATACTCATTTTGTGGAAGGGGTGACAGCAAGTTTTTATGGATAAACTGTTGGATCATTTTGAAAGACTCCCAAAATCGGGGGCCAAATACTGGTCTTACCCTATCTTGTCCTTTATTTGAAGTAGAAAAAGTCCACATGCAGTTACACATATATAATTATTTACATGTACCTTGATTTGAAAAACATTTTTATAGTTTTGTTTCGTTTCGTTGGGTTTCGTTTTGATTTCGTTTCGTTTCGGTAGGTTTCGTTTCGTTTCGGTAAATTTCGTTTCGTTTCGGCAGATTTCGTTTCGTTTCAGTTCGTTTCGTTTCTGTTTCGTTTCGCACTTTACAGGTACCCATGAATTAAAGGTATAATTGAAATGAAACCTATATTTCATTTATTTAAAGATAGGTATAATTGATTTGAAGATAGGTACAACTGAGTGAAGATAGGTTCATATATTTGAATATATATTAATTTGACGTTCCATATGAGTAAATAATTTTAAGATTTGAAATTATTCTACACACGTATTTTTGTTACATGTACATGTAGTCTTGTAAATAGATTGGTTTACTGATTAATTTACCAGGGCATGGAGCAATGTAACACGGTTTCTTCTCTGAATTACTCCCATAACACGACTTTCCTCGATGTAATGGCGCTGGATTCGAACAAGACCTGTATCGTATTGTTGTACCATATCCACAAGTCGTACTGCAAGTACTGTATGGACTCCAACTACTCCATTGGCCGTCAACTGCATTTAAAGTAACACGTTATTTATTCCTTTAATGTTAAGACACATTGCTTTGTTTGCGTTTGGTATACTATCGTATTTCTTTACCCGTATCAGGGGTTTCGTCAAAAAGAGGTTCTTCATCACCGATTGAAACCTGAATAAGATTCTAAATCCTTCAAAAATTGAAAATATTTTACACAGTATATGTCATTGCATTAGCAAGGAGTCCAGTACTCAGCTCTATCTTTTCACAAAACAACAACGGAAACAAGACTTAATCACAAAACACAACTTTTTTCCTTGTTAAAAAAGTGATATAGCTATATCTTTCTCACCTGGACATTGACGACGATGTCTACAGGCGATGGACTCGGACGACAGACCAACACAATCTGCGCCTCCGTTGACAGGTCTAGGGTTAGAACACGTCCTTGTTCTGTACTTCCTCCCATCTCCACAAGTATTGGAACAGTGGCTAAACGGGCTCCACTGACTCCAGCCACCACTGGCTGCAATCCAAGGATCCAAACAAGGTTATTTAGGGTTTCATCGTGTAAAAGTATAAGAGATTTTATTTTTTAAGTTTCTCAGTCCATAAAATACACATATAAAAATGAAAAACAAATGGGAAAATTTAATTAAAGAGAAGAGAACGTGAGACATAACCCTTGTCTTAATTAATTAAAAAATGTTCTTCGTTAGAAAATTTATAACGATTTTTACAAAACTATGAGCCCATCTTTGCTCCCACTTTACCTCTGTCCTACCTAAAAGCTTTTCCGTATCCACACAAAATTGGAAAACTTCAATATGAATATGACTTAGATGAGCTTTAGAGCCATTTAGAAGAATTTTTGTTTTATTACAATGCCTGCAAAATGCCTAAAATGTTTCCATTGGCTTAAACACCACTTGATCGTGGTTTTATAATTATTTCTTTTCTATGACCATTTATTAAAATGCAAGAATCATAAAATCCCCACTGATTCCAACCTAGATTAAAATACATTAAAATATAATGTGCTTTCCTCAGTTATTTTAGATAAATATAAATCTGTCTCTCTTAACTGTTTAATTATGATATACTGAAGAGTTATTAGTTACATCGTATAAAGTTATATTTGTTTTGAGAGTCAGGAACGAAAGAAGGATGGATAAATGGATGGATGCATAGGTTGAAACTTCTTACTTGGACAGCGGTGATAAGTTGTACAGCTTTGTGTTTCTGTAGATGTTCCTACACAGCTGGCACCGCCATGAGCCGGGCTGGGATTTGTACAAGTTCTTTGTCGTGTCATCGTTCCTCTGCCACACGTCCCAGAACAAGGGCTCCAAAGGTTCCAGTTACTCCAGCCCCCATCGACTACTACACACAAAAAAAACCCAAACGCACCAATCGTTGTATCCTTGCAATGCCAGGGGTCCCGAGGCAACACGTTGCCGTTGGACCCCTGACAAATTACACTTAAGGCTCATGGGCTAACTGCAAAGATATCTTTCGAAAAAATTATAAATCTTGACAGTTTTTTCTTTTCTCTCAATCAATCATATTAAGGCAATCTTTCTATGATAACAGCTTGTAAAAGGTGCATTTTTGAGGGGTCAACTAAATCTTTTCTGTTTATCTAACTATTGATGGACTTTTATTTGATTGGTGCCTCTCAATGAGCGAAGTACATGTACGCCCTAAAATATCAAATGAAATTTGCCAATGGTTCAACGACAACGTGTTTCTCAAATCCCTGAAATTGCAAGGATGCAATCCCTGCAAAAGCAAAAGTAACACTTAGCAAAGTAACATCTGCTATAATTCGACATAGATCATTAAGAAAGGCATTTCCTTTATATGTGGAACAGATTTGAACTAGAGTTGGATTATTTCTCAAATTATAGGAAAACGACTTTTTAACTTCATTTTCATCAACACTGGGTAGGCCCAATTAGATGTGTAGATTGGAAAAGATCAGGGAAATCAAGAAACATGAAAATGAGAAATACTTCAGAGTTAATTCCATGTCACCCAAAGGAATCTGCGTGCTGTCTTACTTTAGAAAAGATAACACCACATTTATTATGCAGACCTTAGGAAAAGTTAACACTCAATATATACAAGACAGGCAAAAGAATCTGTTCTGTTTTACCAAAACAGTAGAATGTCTTTTGTTTCAAATAAAAATCAAAGTTTTACAACCATAATAAACGTCAATTGGGAGCTTATCGAGTCCAAAATCAATTGTCACCTTTCCCACGCCTTCTTATTGAAACCTTTTATCGTCCCCCTCATATTAAACATACTAGTATAAATTAAAGTCAAGCGGAGTAATGCGTTTTTGACGTAACTCATTTTGACATAGACAACTTATGTTATACAATATAAAATAAATCATTAATCCAATCATATGACGTGTTACAACTTAAATTAAATCGTATTTTTATACATGTGTATTTCACTAAAAAGACGTTAATGTTAACCTAACGATAACCTTACAATATGTTGATAAAAGATGCCTTCAATTTCAATCTTCAACTATCACTACTTATGTAGCAATGTCTTCTTATCACCAACATATGTAGTTTATATCGTTCAGTTGATTAATTGCGCAAGAGCATGCTCAACAATTTTTAAAAATATTTTCATTTATATGCCAACAATCTTGAAGCGTTACTTTCCGAATTTCAGAAAGTTGGTATTAATATACGGTAAAATTACATATATTTCAGTTTGGGATTTGATTTTGAGATTTTGGAAAAGTTGAGTAGTAATACTTGTGAAATCTCATATTTTGAGGTGGCCGTAAATTCGAAGGTCTCTCCATACCTCGAAAACGAAAATTTAATTCTCACGAAAAGTAGTGATTTCACAAGAAAGAGGGAGAGGGAGCTTCTTACTTGGACAGTGGTGATAAGTTCTACAGCTTTTTGTTTCTATAGTTGTTCCAACACAGCTGGCACCGCCATGAGCAGGCCTAGGACTTGTACAAGTTCTTTGTCGTGTCATCGTTCCTCTGCCACACGTCCCAGAACAATGGCTCCAAAGGCTCCAGTCACTCCAGCCCCCATTGACTACAACTACAAGAGCTGAAATAGAGTTGAATTAATACTCATATTATAAGGATATAACTTTTTAACTTCACCTTTATCAATACTGGATAGGTCCAATAGGTTTGTAAATTGAAAAAGATTGGGGAAATCAAGAAACATGAAAATGAGAAATAATTCAGAGTTAATTCCATGATAGACAAATTAAGAAATCTGTTCGTTGTCTTACTTTAGAAAAGATATTATTCAGACCTTAGGAAAAGTTAACACTCAATTAAAAGCAAACAGCCCCCAATTCTGTTATGGGTCAGAATAACCCTAAATGCCAGCAAAGATCAATCACACAGTTTAAACTTAACAATAATTTATTTACAGTAATATACAAATCATTAAGTACAAACTTAGCAAAA